>NW_027097786.1:0-40000 GCF_019320115.1 Miscanthus floridulus | reverse complement strand
TTCACACAAGTCTTCTTTGGTCTTCATTTCAACCCATTGATCTTCTTTGAGGTTCACGTTGCCTTTGTCCAAGCCATTGTTGTATCCACTAAACTAAATACCTTGTATACTAGCAAGCCGCATTAGTCCAAATGATCATGTTGTCTATTAATCATCGAAATGATATATGGCCCAAGCTAGGTGCCATTTTCCTTACACAACACACTATCACTAACCAACTTATGCTTTCATTTACATAAAAGATTAAACTAGGGATGGTTATCCAGGCTCTAGAAGCCTTATTTGTTGGTCTAACCCACCCTCAACAACAAAGGTGGTACTAAACCCCCACTATCACACATCAAAATACACATTGGCCACTATGGACCAAATCTAAACTAGGTTGGATGTCACAATAGCATCTTAGAAGATTTAGTGAATAGGATGAGAGAAGTAAATAAAATGGAAATGTTGAATATGTATCTCCAATATTAAATCCTACCAAAACTTCTATGCAATCGAAATACAACTACCCTAACTTGGATACTTAACAATAATTAAAGTTTGCTAAGTAGAAGGAAATATATATAAATGGTTTCCTAAAAACGCATCCCGAACATGTCTTCTATCTAGCAAGAGATAATCACACATTCAATTTCATTCAATATACACAAAACTAGTTTAAGCAATAATTAATTTTTCCGTAGTATTGTGCACTATCATACTCTATATATTGCCCAAACTTGGTCCATATTTTCACGAATTCAGAAAACAAAACATATCAACTAAAGAACTTAGTTCTCTTTCAGTACAACTCTATGGGGAACAGAATGTGCATGGATTTTGCTCTTATTGTGATCCTTTCCTTTCTCTACATAAGCCATGGAGTCGAAGGTGTGTGTAATTGTCCGAATGCTATGAACAAATATTTGCACTATTGTTTCTTTTGCAGATTTCTTGCAGTAGGTGACTAAGCTTAGTGCTTGTATACTCAAGCCATACAATATGTTGAGATGAATTTTCACTTGTTATCTGGTGATTTTGCCCAATTAGTATAATTTGGGTTTGCATGATAAACAGGAGCAACGGAAACAAGTAACATTACTGAAGTCGTGCACGTGGAGTCCATCAAGACATTGTTGCAATTGGCATACATGCCCGAAAAAGAAGTATATCAGCGTTGTGGACAATGCACCTGTTGCCGAGGAAGTACATGTGCCATGATGGCATGTTGCAGAGAATATACATGCAATGCTCAAAATGCTTGTAGAGTTAGGACAATTGGATGTGGCTGTGAAAACTGCCACTAGTCATGCCTTTTCTATGCTCACAAATTTATGACAATAAATTATCCTTTTAGTGATCAATGCACCTTTCTTAATTTGATTTGCTTATAATTGTTAAAAGGGAAATCTATATAAAATTTCATTTTTCAAACTGGTATCTCCCTATGATACTTCCTCTATAATTTTTAAGCATCCAAAGGAAAATTTTATTTCCCTATAGCTGACAATCGAACCCACAAAGAAAATTGATTCTCCGTAGTAAACCCATTGGTTTTGAGGGAGGGACAAAACCATAACCCTAGTACCAAGCATGTTAGTGCATTGTTATTATATTTCACTTGGAAACAAAGAGTATTGGATGGCTATCCAATATAGAGTGAAGGACCGAGAAAACGACTACATGAGGATCGGGGGTGAGTGGGAGCCAATTAAAATTTCTCTGTTGAGAAACTTGGCCTAATACACCCCGCGCGCACCTTAGGAAGGGAAACTCGAGTAACCAAAGCCAGAAGAGTCAAACGGAAGCTAAAACATTAAAGCAGAAGCCAAAGCAAGTGACGGAAGCACCTAGGGTCACTAGAAAACAAATTTCACCACCCAAAGTTCGGACACCCCATCTTGGTGGAAAAATGATGTCTCCTCCCACCCACCCCTCCCCCTCCCAGCTACCAGTGAGTTCCCCACCATCGCCAGATCGCACCCTCCCCTCTGCTAATCAGCCATCATCGTGGTTCCTCCATGGGTTCCTCGGATCTCGCTGACCATTTGGATTTCTCCCACGGGCGTGCATTTGAAGAGGAGATTGATTGTCGTTTTAGCACTCTGGTACACCATTCTCCTCCCTCGGCTGATGGTTCTTCCCTCCTACTGGCCACTTTTCAATATTTCCTGTTTTGGCTGACCGAGGATTTGGTTTCCCTGGCCCTTCAATCATGTTTGGGTGGTCGTGCTGCTGGTTTTCATGTTCAATTTCTGAGCACCAATCACTTTCGCTTTTCACTCTTGCAATCAAGTAGGCTTTCATGTGTACCTGCTCCGTCGTGTGATCACTTCTCAGTTTGATGTCTATGTTCATCTCTGGAGCAATGGTATGCCTAACTGGGAGAGGGAAAAACACCTCTAGGAGGAGGAACAAGAAAAGGAATGGTCCACTATTCTCTCTAAGGGTACCAAACGTTCGATCAAAAACAAGTAACATTACTCAAAAACAAGTATAACCGTTGGGTTTGCATCTATTCTCTACTATAAGGTTCTACTCAAAACTATCCTAGGTACAAAAAAAAGCATCCCCACTGAGACATCCCAACCATTGTACACCAAAGAAATTGCATCTAGGAATTCAACATCATTGAAATATGTGGCTCCTAATCCTCTCACATAGACATCCCAACTATTGTATACCAAAGAAATTGCACCTAGGAATTCAACGTCATTGAAATTTATGGCTCCTAATCCTCTCTCACAAGCTTCTAACTCAATCCGATGGCCAAGATTGTCCTGGCAAAGGGTTCATCACTCATCCTGAACCCTCCGGCCGGGCTATCTACACGCACGGAACAACCAGCGATTGAATCCTTCTCTCCTTTCTCCTTTCTCTGGTTTCCTGGACATGAGGAATGAGGGCAATGGGGAGAGAGGGCGGGGGGTGGAGTGTGTAGGTGTGAGTGGAATGACAATGATAGGTGGGTCCAGGGAGTGGGGAATTTGGATAGCAAGGCAAATTGCATAGGACAGGTGTCGACCGAATTTGACGAATAGTCCGACAGAGGCGTCAGATGTTCTGACAGACTAGCTGACTGTGCAATGGTCTCGACGGACACTCCACCATGACGGCAGACACTCCGTCATTGCACGGGTTGGCTAAAATTCTTCTAAGTCTATGAAATATCCTGACGGACGGTCCGGTGGGATGACGGACTATCCGCCAAAACAAGCAGTGCTCAGTTTTGGTTGGTCTAGGCACAAGTCAATTTCTAATTTAAATTCAAAATGCACATGATGCTCAGTAAATTTAAAAGTAACATGTAAAGTTTTTTATTTTAGAAATTTTTAGATGCATTATATGCTCAAGGAGCTTGTGAAAAATTTTAACGATTTTTGGGTCGTTACATCCGGTGACCACCAGAAGGTAAAGTGCCTTCCTGTTGTCTGCTCTTCTATTGTCCTAGACCATATGCTCTGATGCTGGACAACTCCACACCACTAGAGTTCTCTAGTGAGTGTTGGATGTTCGGACTAGTCCTTCAATGAGCCTCTCTGACAAGGGCCTATAGTCCGATGCCCTATGTACGACAACATTAGAGGATATCTGTGCTTTTGTGTTGTGCATAGTGAACTTCTTTTTTTCATGTCTTGGACTTCACACAAGTCTTCTTTGGTCTTCATTTCAACTCATTGATCTTCTTTGAGGTGCTGATCACATGATCTTCATGTTGCCTTTGTCCAAGCCATTGTTGTATCCACTAAACTAAATACCTTATATACTAGCAAACTGCATTAGTCCAAATGATCATGTTATCTATTAATCATCGAAATGATATTGTCGACACAAAATTGTGTTCTGTGCTGAGGACACACGCAGCAAGCCAGAAGGGTCCGCTCGGTAGAGTAGATCTGCCTAGCTTTAGCGCAGGGATGGTCGATCCTACGCAAATCCTCCCGAGGCATGCCAGTCAATTTGACCCTGTAATTGACAAGGAGAGAAAGTTCATCAGTAATTTAGGGCGAAACTTGCCGGTGTTGCCAGACAGTCCCGAATGTGCGGCTATGAGAGCCGATATATAAGGAGATCGGCTAAATAGCCGATTCCAATATATTCATGAAGGTGAATTGATTAATGCTCATGAGGTAGTATTAGAAGAATCGGTTATTATTCAAGATGTACATCATTAATCGAACAACTGTTAATCAATGGCAATAAGATATTAACAATGAATAGATCATAACGAGCCAATGATTGTGAGTAACCGAACTCCTTTTATATAATGAAACAATTCAACACCATTTGACCATTTGATAAAGATAAATCTAATGAACATGTTAGATCTCATCTATCGCTATGACAAGTGGGGCATGAGGCAGAATCATGCAGGTCATAGAAATAACAATAGACTCAACGACCCTAACTCATTACTAATATCAGTGGGGCATGAGGTAGAATCATGTAGGCTGTAATACAATAATAAGATCATGGGGCTAACACATCTTTCAACTTATCTCTACTTCAACGATCTCATAATGCGAACTGTTCGTGAAAGCATACGATATCGGCTAAACAGCCGATTCAGGCATAGCGCACAGTTAAGGTCATGCCTTCTTAGGAACGGATCTGCTAGTTAGTGATCCCCACTCCACGGTGTTAACAGTCAGGTGAGAGGCAGAATCCCACAGGCTGTGATAACGGGCCATGAAACGGTTCTCGCTAACCAGTAGATCTACTCAAGATCGAACATGCCTTAACCGCACGCTATGCACGATTAAGATTGATGTAAAACAGCCGATAAAAGCATAACTCATTGTTTATGATGCAAGATTAGATCAATTCTGAATTAGCAAACGATGGGTTAAATAAGATATATGGTCGATCTAAATCAATCTCAATCGGGCAGGGTGATATTGTAGTAATTAAATAAACGATAGAAGCAACAAGCAATATCGATAATGAATCTACCAAAGACTGTCATTCTAAGGTAGAGCCGATAACTTGGCCTTGATCTAATTCAAGCAGTAGGGTGTGAGGCAGAATCACACATGCCATACTTGAATTAGACAAGAATCGATAACTAGCTTATACCAGAGTCGTAGTGGGGGTCGACCGGATCGATGCAGCCATACAAACAGATGTATAAACCATGATGGTACTTACAACAAGCAGTGGAGGTCGATCGTTTCGATGCAGCCATACTTGCCTAAGAACTCGCCGAGATCTACTTTACTCCTACTCCTAAGGGGTGGCCGGAGCCAAAAAAGTAATAAACTTGTATTTGATTGATTGGATGTCCTCTTACAATAGCCGGGGTTTAGTATTTATACCCCGTGGGTCTAAACATGGATCCTACTTGATCACGACACGTTACCTTCTTAGGTAAAAAATGAAAACATTCCTAATTTAAGATAACTTAGACTCTAATCTTTCCCTTTTTGTAGAGTCCACCATGTTCTGCCCTGGCGCCGATCATAGCCCCTGTCCTCATCTGTCGGCGCTA
The DNA here is from genome assembly GCF_019320115.1 of Miscanthus floridulus. Classification (NCBI taxonomy): domain Eukaryota; kingdom Viridiplantae; phylum Streptophyta; class Magnoliopsida; order Poales; family Poaceae; genus Miscanthus; species Miscanthus floridulus. Next base: position 34,530 of record NW_027097786.1, on the reverse strand, counting down.
TCTGAAGGAAACCGATCCTACCTTTTGTGGTCAAATCGGCTAGCCTTGATCTGCATATGATTGATCCTTTGGTGACATGGCCTTGGGAGCTTCCGAGTTCCTATGACTCTCTTTACAAATTTTGGTGTAAACACATGCCCCCCAGTTTTGGGATAAAAGAATTTTATTCCAAAATTACCATCTTAGCGCCCTCGATTGGTTTGCAGTCATGGGTGAAGAATCTTGATCTGGGGTCTACTGTTTGTTGCCGTTCATGTCAGCTCATGAGCCTATGCTTCAAAAACCTTTACGGAGCATTGTTGTTTCATGGGCCCTTGGACTCATTCTTCCAGGCCGGCTATAAAAATGTCTGTTCGACCCTAGCGAGAACAAACTCGACAATTTAGCCATGTCTCCTTTCCGTCTGCCTCTCCAAGTGTTCTCGACTCCATTGGATCCCCCATGGTCTATCCTTTTGCTATCAAGATCTCGAGCGGCCAGAAGAATTCTTGTGTATAGGGTGACTGTGTCACTCATTTTAGCGTCTTGTTGAGCAAGAAGACCAGTTTTTGCGACTAGAAGAATCCTTGTGATATCATTCGAGTTTTATTTCCATGCCCGCAAATCTGCTCTAGTGTTCGTGAGGGCCGAAATGTGTTAATCACCTTCCCCTTTGTTTATTTTTTTCAAACAATTGGCCAATGTCACTTGGTTCGTGGTGAGTTCCGGCCTTATGGAGACTCAGAATCTCTCCAATCCAAAGAAGCCCTGGTAGGTCAACCTTTGGTCAGTGTAAATTCTTCGTATCCATCATATGGCATTGTGATCTGGGGATGCGATGAGTTCGAGTCAGTTACCCCTTCGTTATCCGTCTCCTGAATTTCCGGAGTGCCATTCCGCTTCCGCTTCTGATTCCAAACTCACACCCCTAGCGAAATCTATCTTCTCGCCTTCCTAGGCTATATAAACGGGCCTCGGCAGTGGATCTAATGATAACTTGCCTTGCCTCAAACTCTCTGCATCCTTAGCACAGTTCTTGCTTTTTCGTAAGTTAGAGATCATGGAGAACAGCAAGAGGTTTCCTGAGAAGGTCGTCATCGGATCTGCACCATCGCGTCAGTGCCTTTGTCATGAGGAAGATATATCTTGTGATGCCCCCGCTGCCTCGGAGAATAGGGTCGACTCCGTTCGGCCTCCAGGGCCCTCTTCGTCGATGGCTTGCCGCCAGCCCCCTTGTCATCAAAGGAGGCAGATTGATAATGATGATCTGCTTGCCTCCATTGATCACCATGGTCAGAGTCTCGCTGAGTGTCTCTCCCTTGCAGAATCGGCCCTGGCCGTGGTTCGATGCCGATCACCCCCTGTGGTCGATTTGGTGGAGGACAGGTTGGCCAAGGCCGAGGCTAGAATTATGGGTGAGATACCTATCACAACTTCTCCTTTTTTCAATTTTGTCCTCAAGACTCTGATCATCTCCTCTTTGAATATTTCAGATCTAACTGCTCAGTTGGAGAGTCTCCGATCAGCCGTTGATCATGCAGCGGGATTTGTCAATGCTAGAGGTGTTGTTCCAGTGGTTCGTTTGCATGACATCCCAAATCACGTTAGGGAGGTCGCCCTTCACGGTGTTCGTCATGGCGCTACCATGGCCTTGCCTGCTGCACAAGCCCGTTTAGGCCATAATCTTCGGCTTCTTCCCTATGGTTTTCTAGATGCAGTGCATCCTGAGGATCATGAGCGCTTGGCTGAAGATTTTGTGAATGCCGCCGACTATGTAGCCTTCAACACCCTAGCCGATGACATAGTATGCAAAGTGTTTTCTGACCAGTAGCTTGTAATAGGTCATATTCAGCCAATAATTTCCTCGTCTTGAGTGGTTTTCCATTGTTTCGTGCTTCATACCCGTCTTTTGTTTATGCTTCCTTCGCTTCTATGGGCGATACGCACCGTATCGGTTTTCACTCCTTTGGTTCACCTTTTGTGCTGGAGACAACATCCTTTCAATATCGGCTATTAAAGTTACTGACCGAACAGATCGTTTACTGAGTATTGATCCAAACGCTAGGATAATATTTCTTTAAATATTTCCCATTGATCGTTCGACCAAATTTTTCCTCTCCTTTTAATGTTCCCAAAACATATCAAGCGTGCAATGCCCGAGCCGATGAGGTCTCCCGTGAATAGGCGACCATACCAGCTATCTCGCCTTTTGGTCGTCATTAGTATGTCTTCGAGAGCATTTCTAGATCAGCCGGAGAAGTTAACAACCCGTGGGAGTTGATGTTACTTGACTAGAAATACCAAGAATGACCCATGATGTCCTAGAATTGAAGTCCGCACATCATCACGTATCTCATGTAGCAACGATCATATCCTTTGTTGCTTACTCAAGCTTCTTCTTTCGGCTAAAGAGCCAATTTGATATAGCCTATCCAGGCCCTTAGTTTTAATCAAGCCTGAAAACACGGCTTTTATTAAGAGAACCCTTTGATTTCCTACCTTTCAGTTGCTCAGTGTTGCATTCCCATTGGCATTAGTGAAGGGACGTGTCGCCTCACATCAATTGCTGCTGCCTTTTACACGTCCCGAGATGTCCATCCCTTCACTTCGGGTCTTCAAATACCGGTTGGTGGTTTTGGCCTCGAATACATCTTTACTTGCAACTGTTTCTCCATTCTTCTCCGCCTGTCGAAACCCTATAGCGGTTCTCATTCCATGCTTTCGTAGATCCAATCGCTCTCCATGGCCGGTGAAGATAGTCGGGGTAAGCGTGCGGTGGAGGAAATCCTACAGGAGAGAATGCCAATAGACCAGCGTCTCCGACGCATGAGGTGAGATCAACACCTCTTGTTCATGACGATGAATAGTTCTGACTCGCCTGCAGGTTTGTTGTGAATGATAGACTTTGTCCCCTCCTGAGGGCCGGTGGGCCTTCTGACGATGCATCTTCTGTGCCGGCCTCATCATCGGATTCTTCTGATTCCTACAATGGCGACGACGCCCGATGTTATCTTCATGAGTGGAGGATGGCCCAAAACTGTTACTCCGAGGTGACTTGGGAGAATGGCCAACTGGAGATTCGCCTTGGGGTTTCCTAGGCCGCTCTTCATGCGGTTGAGGAGGAGGCCAGCGCCGTCCGAGCGCGGCTGGCCGAATCCAACGCCATGGTGGTGGGTAATATGAAGTCCATGAAGGCTTTTGTTTTGTCGTCCATTATCTTCATTTTGACTGTCTTCTTATTCTCGTGATTGTCAGCCTTGACAGCACAGTTGGAATCTCTTCAACTGGCGGCAAATGCGGCCGTAGACGCTGTTAATGCTCGGGGTTCCTCCACCGATGCTCGTCTTCAAGACGTCTCGGTCCGCATTCGGGAGATTGCTCTCCATGGCATTCGTCATGGTGTGGCGGTGGTGCTAACCGTGGCACAAGTCCAAATGGGGTACGAGCTCCATGCCATGGAAATAGGTTTCCCAGTGGGCGACGACCCTAAGGAGCACGAGGACCTGCTTGAAGAATTCACTATTGCAGCGAAGGCCGTAGCGGACATCACATCCGTGCAAGATGTGGTGAACAAGGTCTTCAATTAGTTTGTACTTAGGGTAATCCTGATGAACAAAGACTCTTGTTCCTTCTGTGAATGTGTCTTGGTACAATGTTCCTGTGTATGACTGTTTTTATCCTTTGTTTTTGCTCTTTAGGCGACACATATCGTATCAGCTTTTATTGTTCTTGAAGATCTTCATTTTTGAACTAGAGATGATACCCTTATGGTGCCGGCTATTAGAGCCGAGAATGAATCAGCTATCGAACATCAACCGGGTGTCAAGATAATGTATCATAGAATTTCTCATGTCAGAGGTCAAATGATTAATCAGCCCAGGTCAAGTGTCTTATCAAGCGAAACAGAAACCCCTCAAGAAATCCATTAACTCCGAATCACATTTATAATTCCATTTAGCATTCATACGTCGGCCTATCTTTATATTCAGAACTAATGCTTATTTCCTCTATCCCGATGGTCGATGTGAAGCTTTGATTTCTTTCATTAAAACAAACTCTTAGAGCCGATTGCTTGCATCGGCTGTTGGCTCTCATTGTTGATCTTAATGAAGCCTCCTTCCCATGTCTTGCCAGAAAAACATTCGAAATCTCCTAGCTCCCAAAAGACTGGATCAGCTATTGCAATACTTACAGACTCGTCAGCACGAACCACTTCGATATCATCTCCATGCCATTGAATCAAACACTGATGCATGGTCGATGGCACACAATAGTTAGCATGAATCCAGTCATGACCGAGGAGTAAATTGTATGATCCTTTCCCATCGATGACAAAGAACGTGGTGAGCAGAGTTTTACTCCCAATTGTCAGTTCGACGTTTATTGCCCTCCGGGTCTTAGACGTGTTACCTCCGAAGTCTCTGAGCATCATATCGGTTTCCAACAAATCTTCTGGTCCTTTGCCAAGCTTACGGAAAGTAGTATAAGGCATGAGATTGATGGAAGCACCTCCGTCCACTAGCATCTTGTTCATCGACTTCCCATTAATAAGACCTTTCATATATAATGCTTTTAGGTGCCGATGCTTAACTGGCCTGTCGAATATTGCTTGCTGCACGACCGTCAACTTGGCAACCATCTCTTCATACTCTGATTCATCGAAATCTGAATAAACTTCTTGATTTGCCGGAGTTCTGAATTCCGATGGCAACATGAAAACCATTTGAATACTAGCCGATGGTTGCTTTCTATCGGCTGTTTGTTTGGTGCGCCACACCTAAATTTTATTGGGTGCCCGAGCCTGTTCCATCTCTATATTCCTTAGGCGCTGCACCCTCCTCTTTTGGCTTCTCGTCAAATCTCCTAGGCACCACTGGTTTTCCTGCCACATATATCCTTTTTTGTTGCTTTCCTTTTCATGATCAGCCCAATCTTGATCAACAATTCTTTTCCCAAGCCGATCATGAACACTTTTATTTTTTAAGCGCCGATCCATGTTATGATGGTAAGTATCTTGAACGCGGATAGATCAGCAGTTGGTTTGAGACTGCCTATACTCCCGATATCGATCACTACACTCTGGACAGTCATGCCTAGTTGGTAATTTCAAACCTTTGTTCCAGCAATGTCTGAAGAAAGAACAATTCCAATGTATTTCGGCCTGTTCTCTTTCATGCCTCTCTTCTTCCAGCCGATGCTAGTACGTTTGATCTTCTAACTAGCATTGATAATTCCTTTCCTTCTGCCACTGCCATTTATTCAATAGGATCCGAGATGTGACTCGCGGCTTTGTTGTCTCTGTCTTCGATGTGCCCCCCTGCTCGTATCGGCTATTTTGTTTGGTACGCCGCCTTCTAAGCTCTCTGTACTCGTCAACCGATATTTGCATATTAGGATCAACTGTTCCAGCTTCTTTTGATTCGGTCGATGTTAGGACTTTGGTTTTTCCTTTGAATAGCTTAGCATCAACCATGTTTTGTTCTCCTGGGAAAGGATTATCATCAATTTTCATCTTCCGGGGCGTATCAAATTTGAGCCTCCCTTGCTGAATAGCTCTTTGTATATGCTGCCTGAACATTCTGCATTCATTAGTGGAATGAGAGGTGGCATTATGTAACTTACAGAACTTCCTATTCTTCAATTGATCAGGGGGTAACATGACATGACCATCAGGCAACTTGATCTGTCCTTTTTCAAGCAAGAAATCAAAGATCTTGTCAGATTTGGTGACATCAAAATCATAGCTTTCTTCGACTCCTCTCCCTCAAGGATTTGGTACCATCACCGTCTTTTTGCCCCAATTCCACTCAGCTGTAGCAACCTCTTCTTCTTCATCTTCATAGCCGTCACCAACTGAGTATGGATCATAAGCCTCAGCCACTGAAGTACTCTTCTGGAATCGGGTATCTCTACGTATGCTCTGGAATTGGCTATTAAGTGCTACCACTCGTTGAGCCAATTGACCTAAGTTGTCAAAATCTTATCCTAGCAGCTTCTCTTTCCACATAGGTAGCATTACTTGGACAGCTAAAGCAGCTAGTTGATCATCGGCCAAGTTCAGAGAGAAGCATAAGTTCCTAACTTCTTGGAACCTCTAAAGAAATTTAATTCCCAGTTCATTAGTTCTCTGTCTCGTAGTTGTCAGATCGGTAATCTTCTTTTCTCCAGTCCCAGTGTAAAAATATGTATGAAATTTCTTTTCCAGATCAGCCCAATTGGCAATAGAATTAACTGGCAATGATGCAAACCAAGTGAAGGCTGGCCCTGACAAGGACAGAGAGAAGAATCGAACTCGATGGGCATCCTCAACTGATGCTTCGCCCAATTGTGTAAGATACCGACTGACATATTCTATTGTGCTTGTACCATCCTAGCCAGTGAACTTAGCAAATTCTGGGAGCCTGTAATTGGTGGGGAGAGCGACCAAATCATACCACTCAGGATATGGGCATTTGTACGAAAAGGTCACCCCTTTTGGCTTCAGACCGAACTGATTCTTCATCACTTCAGTCACCCTTAGCAGCAACTCATCAGCGTTTGAATTTGGATTCCTCTATACTTGCTGACTCATCTGTGCATTGAAATCCTTTGCGCCTTGGTACCCTAGATTTGGCATCATGTGAATGGTGTTGTAATCCGTGCCATAGTGATACACTTGCGGAATCTTGATCTGCTAAGTCTTTTGCTGGTTTGCTGCTTAAAGTCTCTGATTGTAGACACAAGGATCTATATTCCTGTGGATCTTTTGAACTGATGGCGCTATTTTTTCAGTCGACGATGGTATGCGGCCTGTTGTGCCAAAATTGATCACCTAGTTCTGACTTTGCCCCATCGGCTGTTGCACATGCTGCACTGGTGGTCTAGAATTGTACTGTGTCTGATTCGCAGCAGCTCCTTGAGTTTATTCAGGTGATCCTTGATCTATCTAGACATTATTATAATTAGCTTGTGCGGCTTCTTGATGGCTGGTACCAACTTGATTAGTCCCTTGGGTAGATGGATCTAGAATATCGTAATACATCGGTCCGCCTTGACCAATCAGGAATCCAGGAATCGCTACTTTCATTGCATTGTGGAATGCATCGACAAGAGCTTCGTTGCGGCTTGATAGAGCATCTCGAACAGATTTGTCCATGGCTTCCATAAAGAAACGTCTGTCTTCAGCTTCGACTGTATCTGTCTGCCCGTGTAGTAGAACTCTTGGTAGTGGAAATTTCTGAATAACTGTGTTGTCACGTGCTTTGGAGTAGGACAATAGACACTTGTTCTAAAATTCTTCTATAGCTTTGTTGATGACTTCCTTGTCTCCATTAGGTAGATCTTCATAATGCAACATAAGGATGTCATTATTGTTGTGAACCAACATGATGATTGTGGGGTCCCACCGGGCGTGCTAGAAATGTGTGTTGACACAAAATTGCGTTTTGTGCCGAGGACACACGCAGCAAGCCGGAAAGGTCCGCTCGGTTGAGCAGATCCGCCTAGCTTCAGTGCAGGGATGGTCGATCCTGCGCAAATCCTCCTGAGGCATGCCAGTCAATTTGACCCTGTAATTGACAAGGAGAGAAAGTTCATCAGTAATTAAGGGCAGAACTTGCCGGTGTTGCCAGACAGTCCCGAATGTGCGGCTATGAGAGCCGATATACAAGGATATCGGCTAAATAGCCAATTCCAGTATATTCATGAAGATGAATCGATTAAAGCTCATGAGGTAGTATAAGAAGAATCGGTTATCATTCAAGATGTACATCATTAATCGAACAAATGTTAATCAATGGCAATAAGATATTAACAATGAATAGATCATAACGAGCTAATGATTGTGAGTAACCGAACTCCTTTTATATAAAGAAACAATTCAACACCATTTGACCATTTGATAAAGATAAATCTAATGAACATGTTAGATCTTATCTATCGCTATGACCAGTGGGGCATGAGGCAGAATCATGCAGGCCGTAGAAATAACAATAGACTCAACGACCCTAACTTATTACTAATATCAGTGGGGCATGAGGCAGAATCATGGAGGCCATAATACAACAATAAGATCATGGGGCTAACACACCTTTCAACTTATCTCTACTTCAACGATCTCATAATGAGAACTGTTCATGAAAGCATACGATATCGGCTAAACAGTCGATTCAGGCATAGCGCACAGTTAAGGTCATGCCTTCTCAGGAATTGATCTGTCAGTTAGCGATCCCCACTCCACGGTGTTAACAGTGGGGTGAGAGGCAGAATCCCACAGGCTGTGATAACGGGCCATGAAACGGTTCTCGCTAACCAGTAGATCTACTCAAGATCAAACATGCCTTAACCGCACGCTATGTACGATTAAGATTGATGTAAAACAGCCGATAAAAGCATAACTCATCGTTTATGATGCAAGATTAGATCAATTCTGAATTAGCAAACGATGGGTTAAATAAGATATAAGGCCGATCTAAATCAATCTCAATCGGGCAGGGTGATATTGTAGTAATTAAATAAATGATAGAAGCAACAAGCAATATCGATAACTTAATGAATCTACCAAAGACTATCATTCTAAGGTAGAGCCGATAACTTGACCTTGATCTAATTCAAGTAGTGGGGTGTGAGGCAGAATCACACAGGTCATACTTGAATTAGACAAGAATTGATAACTAGCTTATACCAGAGTCGCAGTGGGGGTCAACCGGATCGATGCGGCCATACGAACAGAGGTATAAACCATGATGGTACTTACAACAAGCAGTGGAGGTCGACCGGATCGATGCAGTCATACTTGCCTAAGAACTCGCCGAGATCTACTTTACTCCTACTCCTAAGGGGTGGCCGGAGCCAAAAAAGTAATAAACTTGTATTTGATTGATTGGATGTCCTCTTACAATAGCCGGGGTTTAGTATTTTATACCTCGTGGGTCTAAACATGGATCCTACTTGATCACGGCACGTTACCTTCTTAGGTAAAAAACAAAAACATTCCTAATTTAAGATAACTTGGACTCTAATCTTTCCCTTTTTGTAGAGTCCACCATGTTCTACCCTGGCACCGATCGTAGCCCCTGTCCTTATCTGTCGACGCTATCTGAAGGAAACCGATCCTACCTTTTGTGTTCAAATCGGCTAGCCTTGATCTGCATACGATTGATCCTCTGGTGACATGGCCTTGGGAGCTTCCGAGTTCCTATGACTCTCTTTCCAAATTTCGGTGTAAACAGATATATGGCCCAAGCTAGGTGCCATTTGCCTTACACAACACACTATCACTAACCAACTTATGCTTTCATTTACATAAAAGATTTAACTAGGGATGGTGATCTAGGCTCTAGAAGCCTTATTTGTTGGTCTAACCCACCCTCAACAACAAAGGTGGTACTAAACCCCCACTATCACACATCAAAATACACATTGGCCACTATGGGCCAAATCTAAACTAGGTTGGATGTCACAATAGCATCTTAGAAGATTTAGTGAATAGGATGAGAGAAGTAAATAAAATGGAAATGTTGAATATGTATCTCCAATATTAAATCCTACCAAAACTTCTATGCAATCGAAATACAACTACCCTAACTTGGATACTTAACAATAATTAAAGTTTGCTAAGTAGAAGGAAATATATATAAATGGTTTCCTAAAAATGCATCCCGAACATGTCTTCTATCTAGCAAGAGATAATCACACATTCAATTTCATTCAATATACACAAAACTAGTTTAAGCAATAATTAATTTTTCCGTAGTATTGTGCACTATCATACTCTATATATTGCCCAAACTTGGTCCATATTTTCACGAATTCAGAAAACAAAACATATCAACTAAAGAACTTAGTTCTCTTTCAGTACAACTCTATGGGGAACAGAATGTGCATGGATTTTGCTCTTATTGTGATCCTTTCCTTTCTCTACATAAGCCATGGAGTCGAAGGTGTGTGTAATTGTCCGAACGCTATGAACAAATATTTGCACTGTTGTTTCTTTTGCAGAGTTCTTGCAGTAGGTGACTAAGCTTAGTGCTTGTATACTCAATCCGTACAATATGTTGAGATAAATTTTCACTTGTTATCTTGTGATTTTGCCCAATTAGTATAATTTGGGTTTGCATGATAAACAGGAGCAACGGAAACAAGTAACATTACTGAAGTCGTGCACGTGGAGTCCATCAAGACATTGTTGCAATTGGCATACATGCCCGAAAAAAAAGTATATCAGCGTTGTGGACAATGCACCTGTTGCCGAGGAAGTACATGTGCCATGATGGCATGTTGCAGCGAATATACATGCAATGCTCAAAATGCTTGTAGAGTTAGGACAATTGGATGTGGCTGTGAAAACTGCCACTAGTCATGCCTTTTCTATGCTCACAAATTGATGACAATAAATTATCCTTTTAGTGATCAATGCACCTTTCTTAATTTGATTTGCTTATAATTGTTAAATGGGAAATCTATATAAAATTTCATTTTTCAAACTGGTATCTCCCTATGATATTTCCTCTATAATTTTTAAGCATCCAAAGGAAAATTTTATTTCCCTATAGCTGACAATCGAACCCATAAAGAAAATTGATTCTCCTTAGTAAACCCATTGGTTTTGAGGGAGGGACAAAACCATAACCCTAGTACCGAGCATGTTAGTGCATTGTTATTATATTTCACTAGGAAACAAAGAGTATTGGATGGCGATCCAATATAGAGTGAAGGACCGAGAAAATGACTACATGAGGATCGGGGATGAGTGGGAGCCAATTAAAATTTCTCTGTTGAGAAACTTGGCCTAATACACCCCGCGCGCACCTCAGGAAGGGAAACTCGAGTAACCAATGCTAGCAGAGTCAAACGGAAGCTAAAACATTAAAGCGGAGGCCAAAGCATGTGATGGAAGCACCTAGGGTCACTAGAAAACAAATTTCACCACCCAAAGTTCGGGCACCCCATCTTGGCAGAAAAATGATGTCTCCTCCCACCCACCCCTCCCCCTCCCAGCTGTCGGTGAGTTCCCCACAGTCACTGGATCGCGCCCTCCCCTCTGCTAATCAGCCATCATCGTGGTTCCTCCATGGGTTCCTCGGATCTCGCTGACTGTTTGGATTTCTCCCACGGGCGTGCATTTGAAGAGGAGATTGATTGTCGTTTCAGCACTTTAGTACACCATTCTCCTCCCTCGGCTGATAGTTCTTCCCTCCTACTGGCCACTTTTCAATGTTTCCTGTTTCGGCTGACCGAGGACTTGGTTTCCCTAGCCCAAAATAAGTCATTTGTAGAGTCTCTGGTGGTTCTCTGTCTTTGCTGAATTGACTAAGTCATTGGGTGGCTTGGTATTGGAGACTAAGAATTCATATTCTAGGGAACTCTCTGAAGTTGAGTTGGTGTTGACGATGTCAATAGAATGATTACTAATCCAAGTAAGGGATTCTTCATTGCTTCCATTGTTAGCTTGATCATATCTATCCGGGGATACTTGCGGGGTAATTTGATGGATTCTAATGATCGATCTAGCTCAAAGAACCAGTGATCTCCACAAAAGCTCGTTAGGTTGGTTCCTCTAATGGCCCAAAATAAGAGCCTATATTGTAACAAACTCGGATCATTACACCTATGGTTTGGGGGCAGCCCACGTTGTGGAGGTGAGAGCGGCAGGCATGCATGGATCTGCACCGTGGATGAGCTTGGACGAGAGAAGGCACTGAGGTATAGAGAGGGGTGCGTGGTGGAGTCTGAAAGGGGAAATGGTAAATGGGAATTGAGGGGAGCGGTCACGAGTCTACCTCGTGAGAAAATCTGTTCTCACGGGCACGAGTTGGCCCTTTGACCTACATGAATCTTAATGTAAACAGGACCGTTTGATGGCAGCTGCCTACTTCATCTTATCATTTCCGGTGCATATAGAAAGAATATGTGTACAATATACTGATCGTTGGCATTATATTGACCGCTGGTATCCCCCCCCCCCCCCCCCCCCCCGAGTATGTGTATACACTGTATTGACCGTGATGGCATCATATTGACTCCCATGCATGACTGCTTAATCAACTTAAACCATCCAAAGTACCCGATGATGCTTTTGACTTTAATTTTGTGCAAATTTCACCAACCTACTAGCCACAACAGTGATCACAAAATAAACTGATAATGGGTGTAACAGTTCATTTGGAGCACAAAAGCATAAAATCTTTTAGGATCTGTCATATGCTAAACTACCAAAGTAAGGGTACATTTGGAAGAGCTCCGGCGTCGGTCAAAACAATTTTTTTTTAGCTTTGGCTTCTCTAGTTAGAAAAACATTTGGACAAAGCAATTTTTGTTATAGTCAAAAACATTGAAATGTCTATAATATCTATTTTTTTCCTTCTTTTCTTTTCTTCCATGTTTCCTCTCTTACTTCTCCTTTCTTTCTCTACTCTCTCCACTTTATGCACTCTCGATCCCTCCACGCCTTCCACCCGCATGTGCCCTCCATGTCTCCCACCCACCGCGGGCGCCCTACATGCCTCCCCCACCGCATGTGCCCTCCACATCCTCACCATCGGTGCCCTCTATGGGCGTGTTTTGTGCCCTGCATCCAAGCTGGCTTGGTCGGCGCTATGCAGGAAACTTGTCGTTTGGTTCCCTACACGGCTGCCAGAGCCTGGCTGACCAGATGCCACATGTGCCTGTCTCCAGAGAAACGCGAATCACTTCCATTTCTCTTGAGCTTGGCTCAGGCGGCCACACGCTGTGGCTCATGCGAGAGAGCGTAGGTGGCAGCAGCAGGCAAACAAACAGGCAAGAAAACAACTGATATGTTTATCAAATATGTATTCATTGAGTCAACCAAATATCAAGGTCCTCCGATCCGTGTATTTGTTCCTAACTACCAGGCTATCCTCGTCATCGAACTCGCCGCCACCTTACCCAAGCCTACCCACCATTGCCGCCTGGACATCACGCTGTGGTGGGCCGTCGCCCTTCGCTCCGTATCCTAGTGACTCCTTGCCAAGGGATCCGCCACACCACGCTGCGTCTAGCGCAACACCTTGCCCGTCAGTCGGCTGTTGGAGATGCCCACACTCACCTTGCTCCGTATATCCTAAAATTTATAAGAAAATAATATAACAAAAGCATACTTTTATTTCATTATAAAGCTTCAAATATACATTGTTCTTTTTTTTAGAATTACACAGTACAACGCAGACGCACACTCATCCCAATGAACACACGTATGCAAACCCTACCCCTATATAAGCGCCTCCGAAGGACTGAGCCGGGAGATTTTGAGATTCACGAAGTGACCACTGACACCTCGCTATCGGCGGGGACGTCGCCTACCCGTGAAAGCATAGCGCCGTTAAATCCTGAAATAAATCCAGAAATACAGTACTAGAACATATCAAATCTTGATGCTAAAACAATACAAAAAGTACTTCAGCAACAAACTGACCTTATGTTCTACTAAAAAGCATCGTTCTCTTAGAATTCTTTGAAATGAAAGTCGTATGCGTACCGAGCTGACGACGTGTTGGCTCCCGATGGACAACGGCTTGGCGTCTTGGCAATGAACCGATGGTTGCACGGTCGCCGCGGTGCCGAAGTCTAGCAGCGGCGCGACGACGATCTGGTTTGCGGCAAAGGAAAATAAAACATCGCCGACCAATCTGTACCTATGGGCTATGGGGAAGCCGACGACCCAAACAGGCTGGTGGGCTATGCATGGCGGATGGCATGGGCCTTACGTTGGGCCAACTCCAATTAACAAATTATCGATTGCAGGACTGGCCATTAATTAATTGCTACTTACTACTTAGTGTATTGTGTAAATTTGGAGGCCCTGGACCGTCGCACACTTTGCACCTGCTAATGTACGGGACTGGATTTTATGGTATTGCTGTGATCCCATCAATGGTCCTGAGCAAGTAATGTACACCGACAACACGGTAGCCATTGTAGAGTGCAGCAACACACCATAACATGTCTCTTAGTAGAAGGCATTCTGTTAAAGGCATTTTTTTAAATGCCTTAATTTCTTATTTTATAAAGGCATTTCTCTCAAAAAGACCTCTGAAAATAGTTTTTAAAGGCAAAACAATAAAATGCCTTAAATGCCTGCAATAATTAGAGGCGTTTTATCAAAAAAAAAAAAGCCTCAGTACCTATAACATTTTGAGGTGTTTTCCATAACGCCTTTTGTGTGCTATACCTATAACAGAGCCTGTTTTTCAACTTCTATAAAACGAGCACCTCCCCGTCTAAAGCGCACGGCAAACGTCAGCCCCTCTAGGTTTTCTTTAATAGAAATGCTACAGAACACACGTGTATTTTAGCATAAAAAAAACATATGGATTTTAGTCCGGATCGAGGCATGCGTCCGTCGTATCTGCGTCCGTCAGGCCAGCAGCGCAGCGCAGCACCGGCCATGACGCGACGCGACCGTCCACCGGATCGACGCGACGCGACCGTCCACCAGATCGAGGCATGCGTCCCGCCAGCAGCGCAGCACAGCACCGGCCATGACGCGACGCGACCCATGATGCGACACCAGCAGTGCACCAGCAGCTCAGCACAACCACAACGCACCCATCAAGAACGCGCAGGCAAGGGAAGCAACCTTTGTATTTTGTTTTTCCATAGAAAAAAATTGTTTTATGTGATATGTGATTTGTGGATCTGTGATCTTGTAATTGTCTGAAGGGAGAAGAAGGCTAGAGGTAGAAAAAGGATAGAGGCTGTTGGATTTTAATCTTATAGTGTAAAAAAATTCATGGGTGGAATTATATAAAACGCATGGCAAGCATAGATTATGATCCAAGCATGGCAAGCATAGCTAGGAGAAGCGAGAAAATCTTCGTTTAGATTATGATCCAAGCATGGCAAGCATAGCCAGGAGAAGCGGAAACAAACGGGCCCTAAAGCGCACGGCAAACGTCAGTCTCTCTAGGATTTTTTTAATTAGAAAAATACTCCATCGGCTGTCCCTCTCGCCCCTCGGTCTCGGCCCAGCTCGTGTAAGACGGCCTCCTCCCCGTTATCCTCCAGCAGGCAGCAGCTTCTCACTTGTTGCGATAGGGTTCGAGCCATCGAGGGACGGCACGGGCCTCCTGATCCAGCGCGGGCCTCTGTGGGGAGGCAGCGCGGCTGCATCGGTCGGCGCGGGGAGTACGGCGCGGCTGCGTCGGGCGGCGCAGCTGTGGGGAGGCGGCGCGGGGAGGACAGCGCGGCTGCAGGGAGGCAGCGCGGGGAGGACAGCGCGGCTGCAGGGAGGCGTCGCGCCTGGGTCAGGCGGCACGGGGAGCACGGCGCAGCTGCGCGGAGGCGGCACGGCTGCATCGGGCGGCGCGAAGAGGATGGCGCAGCTGTGAGGAGGCGGCGCGGGGAGCACGGCGCAACTGCGGCGGCGCGGGGAGATTTGCTGGGTTCGTCGAGATTCTGAAGCGTCGGCTTCGTCGGGTACGCCGTATCCTCAAGTGCTCCTCCACGAAGATTCTGCCTAACACGGAATCGGGCATGATGATGGTGTCTGTATCGACATGGATTACGCCCAACATGTGTTCGATAAAATGCGCTCAAGGTAATAAGAATTTCTGACATCCTCCGTCGATCTACCTTCACCCGTGCGACCTCATTGAGATCCAGATCCCTATATTCTCTACAGCTGCTTGTCCTCCAAGGTTGCCTCTCTGGTACTCATGATGATCTCCTTCCTCGTCGGTGTGCGTTCGGCCTAATCTGAACCCCGTGGCTTCCATGCTGCCATGGCCCGAAGAGAGCTGTCCATCAACTTCTCTGAGGCTGCACGCTGGTAGTGCCACATACGACATGAAATTCCTAATCGGCACGCCGCGCCATAGGTGATTGACGCTGGCACTTACCATGCAGTATTATTGCTACAAAATGTTTTGCTGCCTATTACTTCTTTTTTCTGGAAGTTTCACTCAGTAGAGTAGTGCTAAGCTTGATTGCTATCAGTCTAGCTGTAAAGCTTAACAAGGTTTCCTGAATACAACGTAGGGTGAATATCCAGCTGCTTGCCAGTAACTACGGTTATTCAGTTAGCATGTATCAGCAGCTCACCCTCCTGTTGTTTATGATCTTTAGCATATGAACTTTGCAACGACTACTATAGTCATGACCCTGTACTTATCTTTTAGTTGCTTGGTCAATTTTGGGGACTGCTATTTTTCTGATATCAACTGTTGAGGTGAAATTCAGTTACCCATTGTGATTTAGTGGTAGTTTTATGAACCCGTTGTGATTTAGTGGTAGTTTTATGAACCCGTTGTGATTTAGTGGTAGTTTTATGGTAATCTGGCAGTTGATAATATTCATTTGACTGAGCTTCTTGACTAATATAATTGTAATTTTCATGGATTTAACCAAATGATATATATAGTCACAATATTAATAACCAAACTTTATTGACCGTTATATGATGTGTGCATATGGATTCTTCAGTTCAATGTTATAGATATCTGATAAATCTTCAATATCTATATTATAGTTCGGAGCTGTAATTTCTGACATGCACTATGCATTGAAACTCAGTTCACCATTTGCAGCGTGTAACTGGCAGGGACACATAAGCGTTATAGTCAGATGAGATATGCCAGCCTAAGGTTATTTGGCCCCTTCTCCCTTTTTTGCGGAAACAAGAGGGGTCAAGGACCCCAGGTCACTGTAAGCAAGATATAAGGTCTACTTTTTCTCCAGGTCAGAGCTCTATCATCATTGGGAATGTCTACGATCATTCCGGTATGTCTCTAATAGAGCTTCTTTATCCTGAATCCAGCAAGCAAGCATTCAACACATGCAAATGCACTAAATACTGGTTCATAGTATGCCAGAAAAAAACATTGTTATTACTGATTTTATCTATTGGCCTGCTTGTAGTAGGGTAACTCACAAGTTTCACTACCAAAGATTTAAAGTGGGCACCAATTAAAAGTTAGAAGTTGGTATATAATATGGTAGAGAAGGAGGATTATTTATGACTGGTCCTACCCAAATTATTTGTCTTTGGAAAGGTTGCATGTCGACACAATAAAAAAGAACTCCACTCGCAAATATAATCAATAGAAGCAGATTCAATGAGATATTTTGACACACCCATCTATTTTAGTGTTAGCCTCTGTTTTTATAACTGGTTAATGCAATGAACTGGCTTTCTTTTTCTCGCAGATACTCTTAGAGATCATGAATTTGGTTAAGATGTTGGACTCTTTTGCCATTAGAGTTCTAGGTTCCTGTCTGCAGGAAATTGGAAAACTCTGAGCATACATTTTCATTTGCAATGAATTGCTGAATTTTCATCGTTACATCTTAGGTAAATCTACTAAAGTTTAATTATTTCTAAAATTGATTGCTGCTTGTTTTGCTCTACTAAAGCTTCGTAGGCTTATTGCTATTTTAAATTTTGTTCCTCAACTTAATTTATTCAGCTTAAATCTGAGAAGAACAAGTCCATTAGAGCAATGCAACTCAATGGAAGACACCACAGTGAATACATATTGATTTTAAGGGCGACAACAACATGCTTATAAATTTGTAGAATACTTGGTCAAAAACAGAGAAAGGGTGTTGCTGTAGTAGCATAGGTGTCAAACTGTCACTGCTATGTGGTGGACTATATGGAAACTCTGAAGTTTAGCTTTGTATTAGAAAATTAATTACCTGCTTGCTAATTCTATTGTCATATTTTGTCTACTGTATGTGACTAGCTGATGGTTTGTTGTGTATTACAGAAACCTAGAGTACACTGAGCGAGCGGGGGTGGGGGGGGGGGGGGGGGGGGGGGAGGAGGAGGAAGGTAGAAGCTTGTTGGTGGTGGTGTCACCATTCTCTTTCTGGTACTAGTAGTTATATAGTATGAGACTGAGTTATAGGTACTGTCTTTTGTAATTTGAGCATGTTATGTTATTCACCCTGTTCGCTTGGGCTTGTTTGGCTTATAAGCCGTACTTTTTCAGCCAACGAACAGTATTTTTCTCTCACACCAAATCAGCCAATAATACTTTCAACCATGGCTTATCAGTCAAACAAGCCCAAGCGAACAGTCAAGACCTTGAAAGGCTTGTCTGCTGGACTCGAGAAACAGCACCTAGAAGAATTTTATGGCTGCACAAGAGTAGTTTAGAACTTAAGTCCATGCTGTCAGCACCGCTGGTGTGACTATGGATTGGAGATGTTTTGTTCTCTTGACTGAATATTTGAATCGCTGCACTAAAGTCATAGTGGTCTTCCTCTGCTGAATCCATAGTAGTTTAGCTTTCTGTATGAAAGCTTATGTCTATATGAAATATTTTAAAGTTTGGATGCATCCAATGTTAATGTTCTAATTTGATATTGGTCGAAAGGGTTGCATTGATACCTTAGTTTTGGGAACATTTCCAATAACGCCTCCATCAAAGTCTGAAGGCAAATTCCAGAGTGCCTCTAAATAGTATTTTAGGCAGCCAGAAAATACCTTTAAATGTTGATATTAAAAGGGATTCTGGAAAACGTCTCAAAAGACCTTTTACTTCCATGTTTTAGCCGGCGTTTTAATAAATGCCTCAAAATGTCTTTGAGGGTGTTTTGACCATTTTTTGAGGCATTTATAAATGCCTCGTACAATGAGTGATGTTGTAGTGACAACTGAAGCTTCGCTGAAATCGACCGTAAGCTTATGGTGCGTAGCCGAATAAAAAAAAATCTGAATCTTCATCCTCCCGTCCTTTCTATCCACTGTGTTGTTGGACCCATACAAAAGCTAAAATGAACCATAGCCATTGTGCAGGATGCAGTAACTATCACCTTACGCGGGCCCCACCTTAAGGTGTGTGTGAACTGTGAACAATTCACGTTGCGCTTGCCCTAACACAAGAAGATTAAAAGTCTAGTAGAGTAGTTGGCCAATGAAAGAAGCCACCTTGGTGACTGGTGAGTGGTGACCCTATGTGATGTCTCAGTCTCAGTGATGATGTAGTAATAGCGCACTAGCGCAGGCACTGTGTCTTGCGTTTGCGTGTGATCGGTCCGGCACTGCGGGAGCCACAGCCACATGCATGGTTGATGCCCAGCCTGCAGCACATCTGCACATGCACCTCGGCCTGTTCGTTTCGCTGAAAAGGTAGGCTAAAAAGCACTGTTCGCTAATTTAGTAGCATAGCTGATTTCTCATTTACTACTACTTTGCTGTGGCTTATAGATGGTCAACAGATGGTACAGTAATTCTGCGATCCAGCAACGTGAATGATGAGCTCGCCGGCATCGGCAAGCGAGTACTCATGTACAAACCGCCTGCTGCACAGCAGGAAGAACGTGGGCGCCAAACTGCCTGAGCAAGGACGGTCAAAAGAGATATATGCTCTGGCAGTTCATGACCATCGTCATGCATGGTTCTCGCATGGGCCAACTAATAACTCCCACTACTAGTTCATTTGTCCAATGCACGATGCGTGTATCCCTTACCTGCCAATGCAAGTTCGCCACATATATATGCACTGCTTGCTCAGTTGCTCATGCCGTAGTGGAGGACTGACCCGTAGCTCTCTTGTCAGTATTCAGTAGCAGTAGCTCAATCGCTGACAGGGTATTCACCATGGAGGGCGGTCGACGTTCTTCCACCGCGCTGCTGCTCCTCGTGCTTATGCTCGCCGCCAGCAGCACTAACGCTGCAGCGGCGGCGCAGCGCCGCCGGCCGCCCGCCGACGGGAGCTACAAGCTCATCACCATTCTGACCAGTCACGGTGACAAGGTCAAGTTAGCCGTGAGCGCGGACGACTCGTCCATCGCCGGCTTCGCCAACGGCAAAAACGACTGGTTCGCCATACAAGGAAGCGACAACCACCTGGAGCCCTTCCGCAACAGGTACGGTGGCGGCGGCGGCGACATCCCCGGCCACGGCCTAGTCAATCTTCTGGGTGTGCTGCTGAAGAAGAATGCCACATCCTAGGGCATCTGCTCTTTCTAGCCCACTAATATGCTACAATCGCGTAGCAGGTCACTGTGGTGCTAGAATTATCGTTCGTGTGTAACTAACTTGTTTTCCTAACTTTTTAGTCTGTCCTCTTTCATGCTGAATGTATCCAAAGTGTGCGTTCAACTGCTGTTTGTGTTGAGCTCCAGTTTGATGTTACCATCATACATTTTTCTTTTATTATAGAACCTTGGCGAAGCTACAATAAAACCAGGGGTACAATATTAAAGAGACGATAAAACTCTTTACCGAAATGACTAATTATGTATATTGGTTGTTGACACTGTAGCAACACAAAGATAATGTTAACATGGGCAAAATACATATGACAAGTGTTTAACATCACAATATGGTCAATGGCCAAAAATAATTAAAGAATCAACAAAATTTATTAAATTTTCATATTTAAAGTAAAAAATAATGACCCAATGAAATGAAATGGAATGGAATATATTAATTATCTCTTAATCATCGAAACTAAGTCCCTTTCTATTAGTTGATATCATCAGATCAAAAATTCCTGACATTAACTTTTGGACGATTATAAAGGCGCCTTCTATAAAATGGTTCTCCTTTGGAACACAGTCAGAACCAGAGTTTCATATGGAACCAGAACAAAAACAGGAATTTACGCATTCTATAGGGACATTCATTGTGTAGAGGATTCAAGTCAAGAACACATAAAAAATACGTGCCGATTTCTTTGATTCCCTGATCCCTAGTTTGAAGAATGAAAGCAGAACGGTATGGACCTTCATGTTGCAACTTGAACATCAGATTCTCCTCTGTTCGGCAATTTTTGTTCCAATTTATCTAGAATAAATATATTGAAACCCAAGTATGTGTAACCCTACAATGCAAACAACTTGATAGCTGCCATGGACACTTGACAGCTTGAAGAAAGTAATCAAATACTTTGATTAGTTGGTTCACATGAGGTAACACTGCTGGCTACATGATCCGTCTGTGGTAGGTTGTGGGCAGTACGGGCATTGTATTGCGCAGAATGAAGCGAGCCTATATTACAGAAACAACATAACACTACTACATTCAGACATTTTCACAAGCGGTTCGTAAAGTCCATCATAAATGCTTTTCGGTCTCGGCTGTAAGCTGTCGTTGGTGATGACATTCTCAGGCGGTTTGCAACCGGCGATGATACTAGCTTATCACAGTCGGTTCGTACTAATAGCCGGCGGTGATTTGAATTTTCAATAATCCAAAAAACAGGCAAAAAAAAATCAAAATTTTTTGTTTCAATCCTGGAAATGCCCCACCCCCCCCCCCAAGCTCCAGCTTCATTGTACCGGGAAGTTGCTTCAGTTCTAGCTCCACGCTATTTTTCATGGTACACGGTGGTATTGGGATTCGAACCTGAGACCTTTGCCCTTAGCTCCTCTAACCACTCCATCCCTAAGTCACTTGTATCTACGTAACATATCCATTCCTCTACTATTCACTTTTCAGAAATTAAAATGAATATTTAGGATCCCAAACGGCTTCAGATGAAAAAGTCATAAACTACAAATTTATTGTTCTAATCGAGATCTGCAACTTTGATTTTGGTTGTTTAGACTTTTGGGACCTCAAATGATTTCAAATGAAAAAGTCATCAACTATAAAGTTGTTGTTCTCATCGAGATCTACAACTTTGGTTTTGGTCGATTTTTCATCCGAGGTTGTTTGAAAATTTTGTTTTTTTTTAAATTTTAAAACTTTAGATACAAATTTGAGACTATAAACGATTT
Source organism: Miscanthus floridulus (assembly GCF_019320115.1). Lineage (NCBI taxonomy): Eukaryota > Viridiplantae > Streptophyta > Magnoliopsida > Poales > Poaceae > Miscanthus > Miscanthus floridulus. Next base: position 12,882 of record NW_027097786.1, on the reverse strand, counting down.
CTAATGAAATATTTGTCAACTACAAAGTTGTATATCTCATCAAAATATACAACTTTGGTTTTGGTCGTTTTCCATCTAGGGTCGTTTGTATAATTCGAAAAAATTGAATTTTAAAATTTGAGCGCTTCAAACATAATTCTAGGACCGTAAATGGTTTCAAAAGAAAAAGTCATCAACTAGAAAGTTGTCGATTGCGTCGAGATCTACAACTTTGATAGAAAGTTTGTTTTCATCTAACTTTATTTTAAAAAGTTATGATTCTATTTATACTACAGCATGGTTATCACCGTCGTATCATACAACGAGCTGGCGGTGAAAATGTCTTCACCGCTGGTTCATATGGCGAGACGACAGTTATGAGGAGCACATTATCACCGCCCGGCTGGTGGTGCAAACCAGCTATGATGACTATCACCGTCTGTTGGTAAGACGAAGCGGCGGTGATAGTTATCGACGCGGATGTTCTTACGAACCAGCCCCAACGGTTCATATTACGAACCATTGGTGATAGCTATCACCTTCGGTTTTAATGATACTAGCGGTGACAGATGCGTTGGTGGTAGGTCAATCTGCAGTAGTGTAACCAGATGGTAATTAGTTAACAACAGTGGATACAACTGTGAAATGTTTATTGTGCAAAAAAGCCCAACCAAACAGAGGCCGCTAACGCGCGACAGGAGGGCGTGACCCCTTATTCCTCCCTACGCCACCTCCTCCCCGCACGCCCCTCCTCCGTCGCCCCCACCTTCCTGGTCGAGCACCCCGCGATCGTCCTCGACCCTGGCCCTCCTCCTCCTCCTCCTCCTCCTCGCCCCTGCCGCCGACCACCACCTCGCCACAACACGCTAGGGTTTTCTAGAGCTCCACAAACCCTAGCACGCTCGCGGCGGCAGCCTTCTTCCCCTCCCCTTCTCGCTGGAGCTCCGCCATGGCCATGCTCGTTGATGCTGAGACGCCCCTGCCCCTCCCTGACCCGACCTCCTTCCCCACCCCTAGCCGGCCTGCCTCCCCCTGATCGGCCCCTTCTAAGCCTGCCTTAATAGGGGATGGAGGTGCCAGAACCCTAGCCATTGGCGTCGTCTTCTTCGTCTCCGCTGCGGGCGCGATCACAGGCACAGGAGGGAGTAGGAGAGGGAGAGGAGATGCGTGGGAGGGAGGTCGCGCCATCGCGCGATGTCGCAACGGTCGCGTATTAGAGTTTGCGCAACCAAACAACCACCTAATTTGAAATGAAGCATACATTTAAGCATCAAAACTACGTGTCAACGTTAACTTGCTCAAAAGTTAAGTGGCAATGAAACATAGAGTTGATGCATGGAAAGTATGTGATAATTATATATCACTGCCCATTCTTATGCAAAAATTAATATTTGTCCACTAAATTATCCTAAAATATCCTGTGATGTCACCCTTGTCTCTCTTCGTATATGACAATAGACAATACATCCAAGAACAGAACCACACCATTTTTTTCTTGCACGATTAGCATGACTATGCCGGACTAAATCAGCAACATTATGAAATATTTAACATGGTCCGATGATTGAATCATCCAATTCCTTTTCAAAAGTGAATCGTGAGTGTTTATACTTTTGACAATAGTAGAAAAATACAAACAAGCCCAATCCAACCCCAAACTACCATAGCCTCCATGCCATTTTTGTGTCAATCGACTAGTCGCTACTCCTTAGGGAGGAATTGAACATTAAAACTAATTGGGGAGCCCTAGCTAATATCGTTGATGCAATGGTTTTGGCCAAAATATCACAAAACGACATTTTTTATAAAGGCTCCATGCAAATGGATTTCGCCCGTGGGCTATCTTTTTTTTCTGAGGAAGCCCGTAGGCTATCCTAGTAGTGCTGCAAAACAACTTTGCAAAAGACGCACACTACCATGCAAATGCACCAGCTACTTGAACCCAAGTAATTCTTATTAGCACTCATGCTACTCTGCATGGCTTTTACAAACGTCCTTATTTTTTTTAGGAACGGTTAATACAGTAACTAGTAAACCATCTCTAAAATATTTTGCTGCAATGTAGTTTTCAAGCCGTCCCTAGAAATCAGGGCCTGTTTGGTTCCACCGTCTAAAGTTTAGTGGCTCCTAAAATTTAGTGACCCCTCTAAGGTTTAGTGACCCCATGTTTGGTTATAATAATTAAAGACCACTAAAGCAGCTGTCCCATGTACATTTTAGTCACTTTTAGTTACCCCTTGATGACTAAGGGCCTCTTTGGCACGGCTTATGCCGGCTTTGGCTTCATCTATTTTGTGCAAATCGAGGCACTGTAGTGTGAAGCCGTTTTGTAAGCCGAGGTTAAAATGAACTAGAAGCCAGAAAAAGCCAGTTTTTCTAGCATCACCGGCTTTGGCTTCACCGGTGAAGCCGTTTTGGATGAGCCGTGCCAAAGGGGGCTTAAAAGGCACTAAACTTTAGAGGGGTGTTTGGCATTTTAGTGAGTAAAAGTGACTCCACTAAACTTAGGAAGGGTGAACCAAACATGCCCTCGGTTTCCTGGAGCAGTTGACTTTTTTTTTTGGAATATGGAGCAGTTGACTTAGTAAAACAAGATATTAAACAATCACCTCTGAAAATCATATTTTTAAGTGGATTTTCTTATTTGCAAACCGCCCTTAGAAACGAGTAGATATTAAGTGCGTGTTTAGTTCGTGAAATTTGGAAATTTAGCTACTGTAGCACTTTCGTTTTTATTTGGTAATTAGTGTTCAATCATGGACTAATTAGGCTCAAAATATTCGTCTCGCGATTTCCAACCAAACTGTGCAATTAGTTTTTTTTTTGTCTATATTTAATGCTCTATGCACGTATCGCAAGATTCGATGTGATGGCTACTATAGCACTTTTTGAGAAACTTTTTGGAACTAAACAAGCACTAAACAAAGAACAGTTGATTTTACTGTGAAACACTAAACAAAGAACAGTTGATTTTACTGTGAAACACGGCACGGACAGTTCGCAGGCGCGACTCGGATGCATATACTTGCTGCTGCATATGTGTTAAGGTTGCATTGGCCGTTGGCACTGATTCGTCCTGTCTCTACAAAGCGTCTCCTGCAAAGGGTAAAGCGTTGGCACTGCGGTAGGAAGAACATAGGAACGTGGGCGCCAGAGACTGCCTGAGCAAGGACACTCAACAGAGCCGCTTGCATATTACCATATCACCCATCTTGCGCTTGATGTACTATAGCCACTACGGTAGTTGTGCAATGCAATCCTTGTGATTGTGCGTTTCCACCATGTATGTATACTGGCCTCCGTTTCCACTCGACCAGGTCGATCCAGCGATCCACCATTCGAGATGGAGCGTCCTTCTCTTTCCATGGCGATATTCCTTGTCGTCCTCATCCTTGCTCTTGCTCTGCTGCCCAGCAACAACATCGACCAGGCACAGGCTGCAGCTGCAAAAGCGAAACGCGGCGGCACGCCGGAGCTGATCCCCATCAACCTCGTGGGCCGCGACGGCGACAAGATCACCCTGGCCCTGCAGCCCCGCGACCTCTCCCTCGCCGGCTTCGCCAACGGGAGCCACCACTGGTACGCCTTCCCGGGGTACGAGCACGTGATCCGCAACGGCACGACGCTCCCGTTCGGCAACAGCTACCGCGACCTCATCGGCGGGCTGGCGAACCTGCCGAGCCTGCCGCTGGGGCGGGAGCCCGCGCTGCGCGCCATCGGCGCCATCTCCGCGTGCGACGACCCGGCGAGCGCGGACGACGACACGCTGGGCGCGCTCAAGCGCGGGCTGGCCACGCTCACGGTGACCAGGTGCGAGGCGCTGCGGCTGGCGCCCGTCTGGGAGACGGTCTCCGAATCGGCAAGAACGAACCCTAATCCTAACCCTAGTTTCCCATTCGGATAAACCCGAAAAGAACAACTCAAATCAGAAAGGGGAAAGTGGGGCTAGGGTTAGGGTGCGTCGGATGAACCTTCGCCGGCGCGGGAGAAGAAGCCGAGCCGGGGGCGCTGGCTCGCCGGGCTCGGCCAAGAAAGCGCCGCGGCCAGGCCCCTCGACGGCGGCGTGCTCACCCGTTGGGGAGCACACGCGCCGGCGATGGGGCCGGCGACGGCGCAAAGGCTCGCCATGGCTGCCCGCTCTGCCTTCCTCGCTCGCGGCTGCTCGGTGGCTACGGTCATCACTGCGGCTGAGAAGAGAGAAAGAGCGAAGAGAGAGAGAGAGAGCAGGCGCGAATGCGCTAGGGTTTCCACGGCACCGGCGCGGCGATGGTTTTGATCCGGCCGAAGACGGCGCGCGACCGTCCGATCAGAACCAACGGCCACGGATGCTCGGGCCGTCACCAGCCCAGGCGGGCGCGAGCGCGCGCGGCGCTTTGAAGGCCCAGGCCCATGTTGCGGCCTAGGTGCGGCCTGTGCGCGCGAGGACAGCTGGGCCAAGCCGGTTTTTTGCCGTCTTGGGCCGCGCTAGGCTGAAAAGAAAGAAGGAAAATTTTGTTATTTTCCAGAAGCAATTTTGATGCATATTTTTGATGAATTTGAATGATTTTGATACAATTTTTCTGTGCAAATTTTATCCAACGATACTTTGCTCAGAAAACAGTAAATTTTTTTTAGTGCTTCTGGAAAATAATAATATGAAAAGATTATTAATGTTTCCGCTGTGCATGATAATTTTCGTTCTCTTTTGATTAAATTTGAACCAACGGGATAATTTAATTTTAAGAGAAGTGATGAATTTCTGATAATTTTGATGCGATTATGATATTATTATTTTCTGACCAACGTTGTTAATAACAATATTATAATTTTTGATCCATGAGAAATTGTGCATTAATTTTACTTCTGCCCAACGGTGATGTAAAATGTTTGCATGGATAAATTATAAGTTTTAATTTGACCAACGTTGAGTTAAAGCATGAAATTTTATGTATAAATGTTTCTTACTTACTTTGGTGTGATTTCAGGAGGCAAATGCATTGTGAACATTGCCAACATCCCGACACTCAATAGAACCAATCACCGTATGTGGCAGGAGAAGTATGAATTGGAACTTGTGTTGGGAGAGGTCGATTTTGCCATCACCTCACCGTGTCCTACTGAGCCAGAGGACCCGGTGAGAGATGACAATGAATCTGACGCTGATTTCGCTGCTCGAAAGTGTGATCATGCTGAAATAAGAATGAAATATGACCTTGAACATAGGCAATGGACTCTCTCCAACCGCAAGTGCCTGTTGGTAGCCAAAGCCACCATAAAAGAACAGATAAGGGGCTCAATCCCTAAATGTGCTACTGCCAAAGAATATCTTGAGAAAATCAAGAGTCAGTTTACTAGGTCTACCAAGGCCACAGCAAGTTCACTGATTAAGAAGCTTGTGAATGAAAAATTCACTGGTGGTAGCATAAGAGAGCACATTTTAAAGATGAACATTACGGCATCTAAGCTAAAAGAAATGAATTTGAAGGAGGATGATTTCCTGATTCATTTGATTTTTGCTTCTTTGCCAAAAGAATATGACACCTTCATTGTGAACTACAATATGCAGCCTAAAAGATAGAGCATAGAAAGACTCATCTCAATGTGTGCTCAAGAAGAGGAGAGGATAAAGTCCTCACAAGGTGAATCTGCTCATTTTGTGAAGGATAACAAAAGAAAGAACTTTAATGGCAAGAATTCTAAACCACAAGGGAAACCTAAGTGGGATAAGACCTCTTTCTTTAGTTCACAGGGAAAGAAACCCTAGGATTTTGAGAATCAGCAGTATGGTGGAGCTGAAAAAGATCAGTGCAAGCACTGCTTCAAGAAGGGACACTACAAGAGGGATTGTCCAGACTTCCTGAAATCTCTGCTAAAGAAAGGTGATGAATTTATTACATTTGTAGATGAATCCATGTATTTATGTTATGATAAATCCACTTGGTGGGTTGATTCAGGAGCAACTACTCATGTTGCAAATTCCTTACAGGGGTTAAGTGGGACGAGAACCTTGTAAAGAGGAGAAAGAACGATTAAAGTTGCAAATGGAGTGCAAGCCAATGTTGAAGCCATTGGAGTCTTTTCTTTAGAATTGAATAATGGTTTTGTACTTAGACTTAAAGAAGTACTTTATGTTCCCTCTTTGCGTAGAAATTTGATAAGTGTTTCGAAACTTGATGATGATGGAATTGATTGCCATTTTGGTGATGGTAAGTGTAAGATACTGGTTAATAATAAATGTGTTGGTCTTGCCTTCCGACAAGACAAGCTTTATTTATTATCTCTTGCTGAGAATGTGAACAATGTATGTGATGAGAATGTGAATGATTCTCTATCTACGGATGTAACTAAGAAGCGGAAGAGAATTGATACTGTCTCTTCGAAATTATGGCATTGTCGCTTGGGCCATATTTCGAGAGGGAGAATGGAACGATTGGTTAACGAATCAATTCTCCCGCACTTAGAATTTTTAGATTTAGAACAATGTATTGATTGCATCAAAGGAAAATATGTCAAGAAAATTAAGAAATATGCCAAACGAAGCACAGGAATTTTAGAAATAATCCACACAGATATATGTGGTCCTTTTCCTGTGAAAAGTGTGGATGGTTATGACTCGTTTATAACATTCACAGATGACTACTCTCGTTATAGCAATATTTATCCAATTAAAGAAAGATCGGAAGCATTGGATAAATTCAAAATATTTAAAGCTAAAGTTGAAAATCAGCACAATAAGAAAATCAAGATAGTACGATCAGACCGAGGTGGAGAGTACTATGGGCGACATACCCTATATGGCCAAATTTCTGGACCATTTGCAAGGTTCCTACAGGAAAATGGCATAGTTGCTCAGTACTCCACACCGGGGGAGCCTCAGCAGAATAGAGTGGCTGAAAGACGTAACCGTACCTTAATGGATATGGTAAGAAGCATGATGAGTTACTCCACATTACCGATTAGTTTATGGATGGAGGCACTGAAAATCGCCATTCACATACTTAATCGAGTACCAAGTAAATCGGTGCCTAAAACACCGTATGAATTATGGACAGGAAGGGAACCCTCACTTGACCATTTGCGTGTGTGGGGCTGTCCAGCTGAGGCAAAAGTGTTTAACCCAAACATAGGAAAGTTAGACTCCAAGACAGTCAGCTACCATTTTATTGGCTATCCAGAAAGATCGAAAGGATATCGCTTCTATTGTCCTGACAGACATACGAAGATTGTAGAAACAAGACACGCTGTGTTCTTAGAGGATAACATGATCAGGGGGAGCATGGTAGCACGAGAAATCAGCCTACAGGAGAAGCGGGTACATGTATCCACTTCGATGGTTGAAGAACCATTCTTCACGCTACCTGCTGCTGTTGCACCGATAGTGCAGGACACTGTAGTACCAACACCTGTTGCAAGTTCTCCCATGGCGACAATGAATGAACATGAGGAACCTATCCTTGAGGAACCTATCCTTGAGGAACCTATATAACCAAATGTTGCACATGAGGAAGAACAACAACAGCCAAATGTGGAACAAGTGCCGGAGGCACCTAGAAGGTCTCAAAGAATAAGAAGATCAGATGTTACTGATGACTATGAAGTTTATGAAATAGAAGAATGTCAGATGGGGGATGATCCCACCTCATTTGAAGAAGCCATGAGAAGCGACCACTCATCAAAGTGACTTAAGGCCATGAAAGATGAATTGAAATCAATGAGTACCAATAAAGTTTGGGACTTAGAAAATATTCCTAAAGGAGCCAAAACAGTAGGCTATAAATGGGTATACAAAACGAAATATGACTCTCAAGGGAATATAGAAAGATTTAAAGCACGACTTGTGGCGAAAGGCTTTACGCAAAGAGAAGGGATTGATTACAATGAGACGTTTTCTCCAGTCTCATTTAAAGATTCCTTCAGAATTATAATGGCACTTGTAGCCCACTATGATTTGGAGTTACATCAAATGGATGTAAAGACGACTTTCCTAAACGGGGATTTGGAAAAAAATGTTTATATGGCACAGCTGAAAGATTTTGTCGTAAAAGGAAAGGAAAATATAGGATGCCGCCTGAAGAAATCAATCTACGGATTGAAGCAAGCTTCAAGACAGTGGTATTTAAAGTTTGATAGAACGATAAAAGGTTTTGGGTTTGAAGAAAATGTTGAGGACAATTGCGTATATGCAAAGTTCAAGAATGGAAAGTACATATTCCTAATTTTGTATGTGGATGATATCTTGCTTGCTAGTAGTGATATCAATCTACTAATGGAAACGAAGAAATTCTTGTCCTCAAACTTTGATATGAAAGATCTCGGTGAGGCCTCGTTCGTTTTGGGAATAGAGATTCACCGAGACAGGAGAAAAGGGGTTATAGGATTATCGCAAAAGGCATACATAGAAAAGGTCCTGAAGAAATTTAGTATGCATGCGTGCAGTCCTTCACCTGCTCCTATAGTCAAGGGCGATAGATTTGGGGAACATCAGTGTCCCAAGAACCAATATGAAATTGACCGAATGAAAGCGGTACCGTATGCTTCAGCTGTTGGAAGTTTACAATATGCTCAAGTGTGTACACACCCTGACTTAGCTTTTGTTACCGGATTACTTGACAAATATCAAAAGAATCCAGGAATTGAACATCGGAAATTAGTGAAGAAAGTCTTGCGTTATTTGCAGGGTACGAAAGGCCTCATGCTTACGTATAGAAGATCTGACTCCCTGCTGATAGAGGGGTATTCAGATTCTGATTATGCGGGAGATGAAAGAAAATCCACGTCAGGATATGTATTTACTCTCGCAGGAGGGGCTATATCATGAAAAAGCTCCAAACAAACCGTAACTACATCCTCGACAATGTATGTCGAGTTTGCAGCATGCTATGAGGCAACGGGGCAGGTGAATTGGCTGAAGAAATTCATACCTGGATTAAAAGTGATTGATGATATAAATGAACCACTGAGATTGTATTGTGATAACAATCCAGCGGTACTGTACGCTCACAACAATAGGTCAAGTGGTGCTGCCAAACACATTGACATAAAGTACTATGTTGTGAAAGATAAAGTTCGAGATCATATAATAAATCTTGAGCATATAAGTACAGAGAAAATGCTCGCGGATCCGCTCACAAAGGTCTTACCACCCAACGTGTTCAGAGAACACGTAGCCGGCATGGGTTTAAGGGAAAGCCTATGATTCCTGAACATACGAAGGGCCCAAAGAAAGTTTACATTTCAAAACGGAGAAGTGTATTGTGGCTGTTAGTCCAACGGCACTAATTGCTGTGACGATGGGACAGTTCTATGCACTAATCTGTGATGAAATAGGATGGAAGCAAGAAAAATATGAATTGAAAGTTTTGAGTACGAAATTAAAGAACGAAGAATAGATGAGAGATCAAGGGGGAGAATGTTAGGTTTGATCTCCCACCAGTTAGGCCCAACGGCCTTTTGGGCCTTGTTCTCGTGCCCTGATCGGGGGCGCCCAACCCTACATGGTTGGTGGGCCCCCGTCGCACAGCGCTATAAAGGAAAGGTGGAGGCCGGGGCTCGCTGTACGAGGTTCACCGCGCCGCCAGTCACCCCACCGACATCCTAACCCTAAATCCGATCTTGAGAAGCGGCGCTGCCAGCGACGGGAAGCACCACCGACGTCGGCAACGCCACCCCGATGCACACGCCGCCGCCGAGGACGCCATAGCGCCGACTCCTCCCTCTCCACCGAATGTCGCTGCCGGCGCGCAGATGGCGTCCGTCAACGAGACCCCGGCCGGAGCTTCGACCACTACGGCTTTCGATGGTTTGCTATATCTCACTCCCCTTCTCTCTGCCTCTCATGTAAATCCCGAACACCTATTCTATTCCTATGCAAAATATCCCGATCCAATGAATATGACTAAAACGAAATCCAACACTTTGAGGTCATCCGCGCACACAAGACGGGCCAGTGGAACGGGCCGTTCACGGAGCTGCTCAGGAAGAACGCCAGCATCCACAGCAAGGAGGAGGCGCTCGCCGTGGTCAGTGTGGTTCCTATCCCACCTTGGCTCAGATTCTCTTGGCGCACGCTCGCGGTGCCTGACCAGCTGAGCCTGACTGACCTATGAGCTATTGATCTTGAGTTTTTGACTGCTGCTTCTCAGAATAATAGGCTACTAACCTAGAATCATCAGTAGCTTGCTTGCTTGTTATCTGTCTCGTGTGTGTTTTAATGTGTCCCAGTTCCGAGTTTCCAACAACTACACTACTTGTTTTTGTATATTGAAAGGTTAGATTGCGCTTTGAGTTTCATCGGCTAGAGTGCGTTCTACTTTTCCTCCTACGGTCCTGCTCATGTAAAACAAAACAAACCGAGAAGAGAGGTTGCAAGCGCGTTGGAAACAAACTCCTTCACATCAAAAATGTGATCTTACCTTCTCAAAATACATCTTTTTGACATCCTCTTGCATTTGCAAAGATTTTTTTTTATAATAAAGCCCCCTCCATTTAAACTTGGAAAGCTGTTTTTAAACATGAAGATATCCTACACTAGTGCAGGATAAAATCTGAAATTCATCATGTTGTCATGGCTTGAGTTGAAAAATTTTGTAACACTGGTTGTTGTACATCCTTTTAGATTTTAGCCTTATGTAAACTCAATTTTGAATATGCAATAATCTTTTCATTGTGTGCATTTCCCTCACACCCCGTTTGGATCTATGAAATAGGCATGAAATTGAGAAATTTGATATTGGGCAAGCTCAATGCCACACGATTAAGTGTCCACAGAATTACAGCATGGAAACCAATACCAATTCCAAGCGGTACCTGGGGTCACCTATGCGAGCCCGCGCTTGATTCCGAGCTCCTGCCTCAGTATTGGCTGAAATCGCCCCCGTCCCTTGTATCTACTTTACCCATCTGCTCCCTTCCCATCCTTTTTCGCCACCACCCACGCAGGAGGACCAGCGATAAGGTAACTCTTCCGCTGACTACCTTCTCTATGCCTTATCCCAATCTTTAGCTCTTGATTTACAGGAAATCTCGCGCTTCTTCCTCTCAATCCCTCCCATGTCACCATTTTCTTGTTCCTCCAATGGAGGCCCTTCCTCTGCAGCAAACTCCATCCTTCAAAAAACAAAGAAAGGTCATAGGACTTACCTGACTTGGACAGAAGAATGGATAGTGCACTGCTAGAAGTTCTTGTTGAGCATCACAACAATGGTTACCATGCCCAAAATGGATGGAGGCCACATGTGTGTATAGTGCTGCGAGCATATGGTGTGATGAATCATGATGATCGAATTTTCAACACTTTTGGAGCTTCCCATGAACACTTTTGGAGCTTCCCATGAACATGAGAAAGGATTTGTTGGTGATGGAGACTAAGAATGAAGAAGTCTGATTGGGAAGACATTGAAAAATAAGTGAACTATTCTCAAGTATTGTGTCGTTTGAAGGTACACTAATACAGAACTGACCTTCGTTGTCGACCCATCACTGCCAGTTTCTTACGAACCGACAATGATAGTTTCTGTCGGTCCATCACTGCTAGTTTGTGGCTTGAACCGACAGTGATAGAACCAACCGACAGCGATGTTGAGGCTATCATTGCCAATTCCTATCACTACCGGTTCTAGCCATGAACCAATATTAATATTGGGTCATCACTGCTGGTTTTTGGTTTGAACCCGCAGTGATAGGCTGCACGAAAACTTCAAATAATGACAATTTTTGTTCCCTACTATTCGATTCGTCTCCATAGCGCCAACATTTCATCTCCCTCGCATTGTCGTCTACATCCGTGTCGACCGTAGGAGACCTAAGAGCACCGCCGCTGGTTTGACCCTGTCCCTAACACCATCTACCACGCTGTGTCCCCGTCCACCACGCGCCATCCCCTTCGCCCCTATCTGATGTGCCGTCCCGATCCCCATCCCCATCCGCTGTGCGCCGTCCTTGTCCCCGTATTCAGCCCAAGAAATGCCACCGCCCATATCCTCAACTTTGAGTCGTCCTACCTACGTTCTCCTCCATTCATTTTTTAAATTCTAAGTCAGTGTCATATATGTGGCCCATGTTTTGTTCTTTATCGTGCTCAGTCGATTCTGATTAGAAGAATTTTTTTTGGCATGCAAGCTTTGCCAATGAAAAACAGGGCGGCATATCTTCACAATCAAAATTGACAACCCACAGCAAATACAGGCACTGGACGCTCCGGAGTGTGCCACCAAGTCAAGTTCGAGATCCAGTCAATTTCTATTTTTCATCCGGAAGTGTTCTAAGGTTGGTTCGTGATGTATCTAGTAGGACAGACCTTCCACCCTATAAATAAGAAGGGTGGCGGTCAATTGACGGGATCCCCAATCCCACCAAATCAATCTATCTTTTACTACCTCTGGCCACAAAAGAATCACTACTGAAAAGTTGAAATTCCCTGTCAGTGCGGTTACCGTCAAGAAAATTGAAAAAACCATCAGAAAAATCTAAATCTAATTTCCCTGACGGTGCACCGCCGGGGAATAACCGTCAGGGCTAGCTCGACAGGAAAATTGGAAAATGTCTAACAGTGCACCATCAGGGAAACTTATTTTAATTTGCCTGACGGTGAAGAACCGACAAGACAATTATAAAACCGTCAGGGAAAATACATTTTCTCTGTCGGTTAAAACCGCAAAAAAACATAGACAACCGACAGGGTATAAGGACACTTACCCTGTCGGCAGTCAAACCGTAAAAAAAATGTTTTCTTTGTCGATGTTTGTTTTTCCCTGTCGACATCTAACCATCAGGGAAACATATTTTTCCTATCGGTGATAATTTCCCTGACGACAGGATACCCTCAGAAGAATTTTTTTCCCTGTCGGTGTTAAACCGCCAGGAAAACTATCACCCACCAAAAAATGACATAAAAGCCTTTTCCATATAATTTAAAACAAATATATT
>NW_027097785.1:0-27574 GCF_019320115.1 Miscanthus floridulus | reverse complement strand
GAACTCTGTCTAGATTTCATGGCACTAAACTGGTTATCCTTAAGCCGGTGATTAGAGGCTCAAACATGGTTGGATTGTCACAAAACATGACAAGCTCATTCCTCGCTTAGGATACTTCAATGTCTTAAGTTGGTTTGAGGATTGGTTGAGTAAAGCATCGGATTTGAGAGATGTTTTGTCAGTTCAGGTCACTAAAATTTTAGAACCAAGTAGTTTTGGTAGATGATTTATTTGGGGTAGTCAAACGGTGTCCATTGGAGTTAGATTTTGGTCAGTAGTTAGAGGACTCTTCAAAATAAATGTATGCAAGGAACTAAATATGTTGTGGATTTGATATGAGAGAATTTAAACTAAATGTAGTGGATGCATGAATCATAGAAAATAACATGCAATGTAATGCAAAAATTAAAGATAACTACTCATCAAGTTTAAAGTCCATGAGCAAGACTATCTCACCTTTCTTGATCATACTTACCATGACTCACATGATGGAATTTGTGAGTAGTGCAGCGTCTGTATTCGTCACTTGAGATGTGATTTGTATTCTTGTGGCGTCGACCTTTTTCTCCAATCTACACATGGTTAGAGAATATATACGTCTATACAAACCTGTGAGATGGCAGGGTTCCAATGTTGATGGATCTTGAATGTTTTAAGCACCCTAGGGTTCTTCAATGTTTCTTCTTTTCTTGTGGAAGCTTGTTGGAAGGTAGAAACAACATCTGTTATCATGTTTATTCCACAATATAACAAAGCAGGGGTAATCCTACTAAAGCTAGTGGTATGTTAATGATCTAAATCTTTACACCAATTGTTTCCTCGGCAATGGTGCCAAAAATGCTTATTGGTATTTATTAAGGTACAAATAGAATATGAAGGATTCCGTAAGCGCACAGAATACCATTGTAGCATTTTATCGGGAGTATTCCAGGTATCGTTATTTATATTTTACCACAGGGAAAAATGGAATAAAGACTTATTGAATATCTAAGGAGTATCTATCATTCAACATACTAGCATGGCTAGAGCAGGGTGAAGGTAATGATAGGAATTAAGGATAATGATACTCAGGGGCTAAATCTATAAGATAACATAAACTAGTCAACTTGGGAGAGCAATGAGTAAGGTAGATTCCTGTGACATTCTTATTACATGGTCAAAGTATATATACATCCAATGATAATTAAGACTAACTCTACTCTTGTGCACTTCAGGACACCACTTAGACGGTAGAGTACCCACAATAGATAACTGTACCGATGCAACTACGGTCCTACAATTTAAGAACCTGCTCAATTTAGAGTGGACTACAAAGGATAGACAGGGTTGTCACCACCCGATGCTACCACCCAACCAGAGAATAGAGTGTACTCATAGGTAGAGCATCATATAAGCACCATGCTTGCATGAGGCTCGGCTACTTAGCCCAATCGATAAATTAGCAGGCTAAGCGCTCTATGAACCCGCACACAAAAGCAATGATAACCTCAATTAAGCAAGATACATATTAAAAGTAAGCATAACCATGTAGATAGGAATATGATGAATTTATAATAAGTCTTACAAGATGTAGAAGTGAAGATATAAGGCTTTGTCGAGCCTCCAAGACTAGATTCGGAACTTGAGCATGAGCCCAACTCGACCCTCACTCCCGAGCTACTAATCTACTACATTAGAGAGTCTAGACCTAATCCTCCTGGTGTATCCTAATCTCTGAATGAGAGGTATGAATTAGGATTTCAGGGATGCTCTAGGGAGGGGGTAGGGGCTTTTATATATAGGCTAGAGCATCAATTATGGACCCTTGGATCAAACCGACTTGAAAGAACGGTGTAGATGCAATCTAGGAGGCGGTGGAGAACCGACATTCGAAGGAGGGGCTGACAGGTGGGCCCAGGGGGCTGGCTGGCCTACAGGTGGGGCCGTCCAGCCCCACGTGGCAGCCACCTGCACTCCATTTTGGTGGTTTTCCCTCTAGAGTCTTCCCACATCGGGTTCGCTGTGGATAAACGTGATTTGCTTTGACGAATAGACCCTCCTTGATGGTTTTCAGAGTAAATCCTCCTACAAACACAGATTCACCAAAACATATGGAATTTATTAGCTTAAATCCCTAGACCTATGTTGGTGATCCTTTTTATGCATTTATATAAGTTATATTGATGGTTTATGATGAACGTTAACTACCGTCTACACCCCTCTCTTTTGTACCTCCATTATTTTAATACGCTTGCTATAATTGTTATGAAAATATTATTTTTCATCTTATTCATGTTCTTTATTATAATGTTCATCGTCTACTTTGATTATATACTTAGTATAGCTAGTTTATCATTATGTTTATGCATAAGTTCACAAAAGCGCTCGCTCCAAAGTACACGGGGTGAGTGGTCGACATTGTGTAAGTATGGTGCTTATATGTTGTTTACCTGCGGATGCACCCTATATTCTAGGTCATGTGGTAGATCGCAGATGTGACACTCCCATTGGGTCCTTTGTAGTCCACTCCCCAATATAGGTAGCACATTGGATGTGGTTACGAAGGAAGGGCAAGCTATGTTCTTAATCTTCCTTAGTAATATCCCTTATTGATGAGGACATTAAAAGCATCTAGGCCCCCTAGTTGGGTTTCGGTGATTAATGACAATACAAGATTACTATGACTAATGTGTGTTTTGCAGAGACAAGTTAGTTAGGTCATGGTAATGGAGATCGATTGGGCAATCAAGGTGGTCATGCCCCTACGATGGAAATCATTTTGGTTTTCAAAGGATGGATGACAAGGTTAAGGATGACTAGTTCTAAGTGTCGATTGGAGTTGGAGAGACACTTAGAGTAGTTTAGGACTTTGTTTTTCCTTTAGCCATACTATTAAGGGGGGTATGGATGGGTAGCTTGACCTTGTTGAGTCTAGTGAGTTAGGTGTGGTGCACACTTGTTAAAACTAGCTCTAGGTAGCTCCTATGAATGCCTAAGATCCTTTGGAGCAAACTTCATTCACATATGTTCGAGAGTTGGAAGTGAATGGAGGGTCAAATGCTGACCGGACGTAGGCCCCGGTGCGACCAAACGCTGGCCACAAGGTCCGGTCAGTTCATTTGATCAGCAGTCTGCGTTCAGTGCGACCGGATGCTGGAGAGGTCAAGTGACCGGATGCTGAAAGGCAATGTCCGGTCGACTCTAGTAAGGTTCTAGAGAAGGGAATCTGCGACCAGACGCGTCCGATCAGTACTGACCGGACCCTAAGGGTTTAGCGTCCGGTTGAGTCCAGTAAGGTTCTAGTAAGGGTTTAATGCGACCGGACATGTCCGGTCGGTACTGACCGGACCCTACCAGCGTCCGGTCATCACATTTTTACTGGTTCGCGGGTTGAACTGACTGGAGCGTTCGGTCACCCCGCAGAAGCTCATAACGGTTCATTTTTCAGGCTGCCTTTTAAATAGAAGCTCCACTCATGTGTGGAGTCACTTTTGCTCATTCCAACAGCTGAGAAACACGTTTGTGAGTGCCAAGAAGAGTAAGGTCCTAGTGAGGTGATTGAGATTTGAGAATCCAAGAGAGTAGCCTCATTAGTGAATCAAGAGTAGTCAAGTGTGCATCCATCTTCTCATTAGGCTTCGCATGGTCAAGTGAGAGCTCATGCTTGTTACTCTTGGTGATCACCATCACCTAGACGGCTTGGTGGTGATTGGGAGCTTGGTGATCACCCGGCAGAGCTTGTGGGTGACCCAACTCAAGTTGTGAGCGGCTTTGGGTGATTCGCCACGACGAAGTGTTGAAGAATCAACCCATAGAGAGCACTTGATCCTTGCGTAGATCAAGGGGGAGCTACACCCTTGCGCCGATGCTCCAATGAAGACTAGTGGGGAGTGGCGACTCTCTGATACCTCGGCAAAACATCGCCGCGTTCCTCTCTCTCTTTACTTTGAGCATTTACTTTGAGTATTTACTTTGAGCAATTCAATACTTGTCTTTACATTCATAGAATTGTCATGCTAGAGTAAGTTTGGAACATAAGTTGCAAGTCCTTTGTGCGTTAGTTTGATAGAAACACTTTTCTAGGCACAAGGGGTTAATTGGGCTATCCGTAGGATTTGATTATTGCAAGAAAATTTAGAATTAGCCCAATTCACCCCCCCCCCTCTTGGGCATCTTGATCCTTTCAATTGGTATCAGAGCCTCGTGCTCACATTCTTAAGCTTAACCGCTAAGAGCAAGATGTCTCACGGGGATGGACCTCCTCCTATCTTTGAGGGAGATGACTTTCCATATTGGAAAATCCGCATGGAGGCATACTTAGAAGCTCTAGATGTTGGTATTCATAGAGCCACCTCTCAAGGCTTCCCAAAACCTCGGGATGCTACTAACCTACAAGGCGATGAGGTTAACTATGAAAAATGGAATGCAAAGGCTCGAAACACCATCTTTAGAGGCCTTTGCAAAGATGTGTTTAACCGTGTAAGGAACCACAAAGACGCCCATGCACTATGGTCGGACATTTGTGCGCTCCATGAGGGAACCAAGAGTGAGAGTGAGGAACGCTATCATCTTGTGATTAAAAAGCTAAATTCTTTTGAGATGCTTCCCAAAGAAAGTGCTAATGATATGTATTCTCGTTTAAATGTTCTTGTAGATGAAGTCAATGGGCTTGGACTTACTCAAATGTCACCATCCGATGTTGTGAGAAAGATCTTGAGTGTCCTTCCCATTGACAAATATGGGCATATTGTGACCATGCTACATCAAGGTGATCTTTCCGCCGCTACACCGACACAAATCTTGGGGAAGATCAATGCTCATGAGATGTACATGCACATCATGCCACAAGATGGCTCATCCTCTACAAAGAAGAAAGAGAAGGACTTAGCATTCAAAGCTAGCCAAGATAAGGGCAAAGCAAGACTTGAGTATGAGAGCTTAAGTGATGAAGATGATGAAGAAAGTCTTGCTCTCATGGTGAAGAAGACCGCCAAGATGCTAAAGAAGCTAAACAAGAGTGGCATCAAGTTTGACTGCAAGAAGAAGAAGTTCTTCACTAGCTCAAGAAGAAAGCCAATCTCCAAGATGGATTGCTACAATTGTGGCGAACTTGGTCATCTAGCTCATCAATGCACAAAGCCCAAGAAAGACAAGTTCAAGAACAAGAACAAGGGCAAGAAAGATGACTCAAGCAATGAAGATGAAGATGAGAAGAAAAAGAACAAGCCATACAAGAAGAGAGATGGCAAGAAGAGGGACTTCCACAAGAAGAAGAGTGGAAAGGCCTACATTGTCGGTGATTGGCTCACGGACATTGATTCATTAAGTGGATCATTCGATGATGATAGTGACAATGAGAAGGTGGCCGCCATTGCTATTGATCTTGCATCTTCACTGCCATCATCCTCTACACACCTATGCCTTATGGCCAAGGGTGAACGCAAGGTAACTAAGAATGATGATAGTAGTGATGATGAGCAAGCTAGTGATGATGATAGCGATAGCGATGATGATGACTCACCTACATATGATGATCTTGTCAAAATACTAAGAAAATACACTAAGATCATTAGAAAGAGTAGAGCTACAAATGAAAAGCTTGATGCTAAAAATGATTCACTTTTAGCAAAATGTGACACATTGGAAAAGGCCAATGATGAGCTTAGAGAAACTAATGATGCTATATCATCTAAACTCAAGGAGCTCAAATCTTCTAAGAAAGAGCTTAAAGATAAACATGATAAACTTGAGTGGGTGCACAATGAGCTCATCACTAGCCACAACAAGCTAAAAGATGAATACACTACTCTTAAGATCAATCATGATACTCTTGTTATTGCTCAAGAATTTTTACCAAATGAGCCACATGATGCTACTAACCATGTTGTCAAGATTGATATAGCTACTTCATGTGATGATTTAATTGATGAAAGCATTAAGCATGGATCTAGTAGCAAAGGCAAGCAAGTGGTTGAGTGCAATGACTATGATGAGTATGTCAAGCTCAAGAGTGATAATGAGAAGCTAATGAAAGATCTTGAAGAGATGAAAAGCCACAACACCATTGTGCTAGAAACTCTTGATCATGACAAAGAGTTGATCCTTGAGAATGAGAAGCTCAAAGAAGAAAACAAGAAGCTCAAGGAAGAGAAGAACAATGATGTTCTCAGGGAAGAGAACAAGAAGCTCAAGATGGAGAAAGAGCATCTCAAGGTGGGATTGAGCAAGTTTGCTAGAGGCAAGCATCTCCAAAGTGAGCTACTCATGAACACCATCATGAAGATGGATAGAAGTGGGATTGGATATGTGGCAAGTGTTGAGAAGAAGAAGGCTCAAGCTCAACAACAACAATCAAAGCCAAAGCCAAAGCCAAAGAGATGTTTTGAGTGTGGACAAGAAGGCCACTTTGCTCATGAGTGTCAAACTCCACCGCCACAACCCTTGCCCAAGCATGCTAGACCCTTTGTTTTCAATGCTCACTACATGCTTAGAAAAGATTCTAGTGGAAAGATGAAAGTCATGTTCTTAGGACCCCCAACAAGAGTAGACCTAAGAAGATTTGGGTGGCTAAGTCACTTGTTGAGAAGGTGAAGGGCCCTCAACAAGTTTGGATTCCTAAAGTTTGAATCTCATGTGTGTAGGTGAACTACAAGACCGGTGGAAGTCATTGGGTTATTGATAGTGGTTGCACTCAACATATGACCGGTGATCCTCGTATGTTCACCTCACTAGATGAAGAGGTAGATGGGCAAGAGAAAATAACATTTGGAGATAACTCAAAGGGCAAGGTTAAAGGATTGGGCAAAGTGGCAATATCAAATGATCATTCCATCTCCAATGTGCTCTATGTTGCTTCATTGAGCTTCAACTTGCTATCCATTGGGCAATTATGTGATCTTGGCTTCCAATGCTTGTTCACCAAGAAAGAGCTTGTTGTATCCAAGGTAGATGATAATCAAGTGATATTCAATGGATTTAGATACAACAACTTATATCTAGTGGACTTCACCTCCGAAGATGCAAATTTGAAGACTTGCCTATTCACCAAAACAACACTTAGGTGGCTATGGCATAGAAGACTTGCTCATGTTGGGATGAGCTCACTCAAGAAGCTTATGAAGAATGATTTAGTGAGAGGGTTGAAGGATGTGAAGTTTGAAAAGGACAAGCTTTGTAGTGCATGTCAAGCCAGCAAGCAAGTTGCAAACACTCATCCAACCAAAGCTTTCATGTCAACCACAAGAGTGCTAGAACTCCTACACATGGATTTATTTGGACCAACAACATACAAGGGTTTGGGAGGGAATCTCTATTGTCTTGTGATTGTGGATGACTATTCAAGGTATACATGGGTATTCTTCCTTCATGACAAATCCAAAGTTGCATCTTGCTTCAAGAAGTTTGCCAAGAGAGCTCAAAATGAATTTGAAGTGAAGCTCAAAAAGATTAGAAGTGACAATGGGAAAGAATTTGACAACACAAACATTGAAGCCTATTGTGATGAAGTTGGGATCAAGCATGAAGTATCCGCAACCTATACTCCTCAACAAAATGGTGTAGTTGAGAGGAAGAACTAGACTTTGATCACTCTTGCAAGGACAATGCTAGATGAGTACAACACCCCCGAAGCTCTATGAGTAGAAGCAATCGACACCGCATGCTATGCATCAAACCGCCTATTCCTTCAAAAGTTCCTTGGCAAGACACCTTATGAGTTGCTCAATGGGAAGAAGCCGAATGTCTCCTTTAGGGTGTTTGGTTGCAAATGCTACATCTACAAGAAGCGGCAACACCTAGGGAAGTTCCAAAGACATTGTGATATTGGTTTTCTTGTTGGTTACTCATTGAAGTCCAAAGCATATAGAGTATTTAATCATGCCACTGGCTTAGTTGAAGAAACATATGATGTGGAATTTGATGAATCTAACGGCTCACAAGGAGCACATGAGAATCTTGATGATGTAGGTGATGAACCATTGAGGGAGGCCATGAAGAATATTCCGGTGGGAGACATCAAGCCAAAAGATGATGAAGATGATGTACAAGTCATTAACCAACCCTCTTCATCAAGTGTGCCACAAGATGGTGAAAAAGATGGGAGAGTAGAAAATGAAGATACTCATATCCCCCATGAGCAAATGGTGGTACAAGCACAAGATGTTGATGCTCCACAACCTCCTCCCCAAGTGGTCAATAGAAGAAATACACCTCTCCTACAAGATCATCCACAAGATCTCATCATAGGGAGTCCATCAAAGGGAGTAATGACTCGATCTCAAAAACTTACTTCATTTATTGCTCATCACTCTTTTGTCTCTTGCTATGAGCCTACCAAGGTAGAAGAAGCTCTAAAAGATCCGGATTGGATCAATGCCATGCATGAAGAGTTGAATAACTTCACTCGCAATGAAGTTTGGACTCTTGAAGAGCGACCAAAAGGTGCAAGAGTCATTGGAACGAAGTGGGTGTTCCGCAACAAGCAAGATGATCAAGGTGTTGTTGTGAGGAACAAGGCAAGACTAGTTGCAAAGGGGTTCTCTCAAGTTGAAGGTTTGGATTTTGGAGAGACCTTTGCACCGGTTGCAAGATTAGAAGCCATCCGTATCCTTCTTGCATATCCATCACATCATGAAATGAAACTATATCAAATGGATGTGAAAAGTGCATTCTTAAATGGCTTTATTAATGAACTAGTCTATGTTGATCAACCTCCCAGGTTTGAAGACCCTAGATATCCTAATCATGTTTATAGGTTGTCCAAGGCACTATATGGGCTTAAGCAAGCCCCAAGAGCTTGGTATGAGCGCCTTCAGAACTTCCTCATTGAGAAGGGCTTCACCATTGGGAAGGTCGACACCACACTATTCACCAAGAAGCTTGATGGGCATATCTTCATTTGTCAAGTATATGTTGATGATATCATCTTTGGATCATCAAATGAAGACTCATGCAAAGAATTTGGTGAATTGATGTCGAAGGAGTTCGAGATGTCCATGATTGGTGAGCTTACATTCTTTCTTGGTTTTCAAGTCAAGCAAATGAAAGAAGGCATCTTCATCTCTCAAGAGAAATACACAAAAGATCTTCTCAAGAGATTCAAGATGGATGAATATAAGCCAATCAAGACACCAATGCCTACCAATGGACATCTCGACCTAGATGAGGGAGGTAACCCAGTTGATCAAACTCTCTACCGTTCTATGATTGGTAGCTTGTTATATTTAACCGCATCTAGGCCTGACATCATGTTTAGTGTGTGTATGTATGCTAGATTTCAAGCTAGTCCTAAGGAAACACATTTAATTGCCGTAAAAAGAATACTTAGGTATCTTAAGCACACACCAAGCATTGGCCTTTGGTATCCCAAAGGAGCTATATTTGAACTAATTGGCTATTCCTATTCGGATTACGCCGGATGCAAAGTTGATAGAAAAAGCACATCCGGAGGGTGCCATTTGCTTGGTAGATCACTTGTGTCTTGGTCCTCCAAGAAACAAAATAGTGTGGCTTTGTCCACCGCCGAAGCGGAATACATTGCCGCGGGTGCTTGTTATGCACAAATATTATACATGAAACAAACTTTGCTAGACTATGGTGTAGTTCTAGAAAAGGTACCTCTTTTGTGTGACAATGAAAGTACGATAAAACTTGCAAATAATCTGGTTCAACACTCTCGCACCAAGCAGATAGATATCCTCCATCACTTTCTAAGAGATCATGTTGCTAAAAATGATATATCACTAGAAGGTGTAAGAACTGAAGATCAATTAGCGGATATCTTCACTAAACCGCTAGATGAGGCTACATTTTGTAGATGAGCTCAATGTGCCTGATTTTAGTAACTTCACAAAAAATTGAGCTTGTGTTGTCCCTTGCATTCATTGTAATATACAACATGTTTAATTTATGGCAATGCATATAGGGCTTGTCTAACATGGTTAAGATAACCACCGAAAAGCGTGTGAAGAAGCTTAACCTTGGATCAAACTTGACAAGCAACTAGATTTACTTACATAGTATTGCATATACATGGATGTTGTTTTGTTGTTTTGTTCCATTTGCCCTCTTATTGCCTATTTTCTTAAAAAGAATTATAGCTTAAGGCAAAATATTTTGAAAAATATGAGGGTTTGAGAGAGGTCACTCACATAAGTCCCGATTGGTGTTTATTTGGATCTTATTCAAGTTGGGACTTGATTGGGAACAGGCAGCGCGAAGGAACTTTAAAGATTTGCTGGAAAAGGTGCATCGGACGCTGCACCGGACGCTGCTGTCTAGCGTCCGGTCAGTTCACAGGAGGTGAACTGCTGCTAAAGGAGTGACCGGACGCTGTGTTTGTGCATCCAGTCAGGAAGGGATCCAGCGCCCGGTCGTTTGGAGAAGGAACAAGCTGTACTGACCGGACCCTGCCTACATCCGGTCATGGACCACCGGACACGTCCGGTCCTGATTCTAGAGGAATTGGACCTCTCTGGAATCGACCAGACGCGGGGTGGTAGCATCCGGTCGCTACCACCGGAGCGTCCAGTTAGTGGATCTCGTGCGGTCTCAGGACTCTTTTCCATTTCCTTTCTTGTCGCGTTGGGGACCTATTTATTTCAATCCGCCATACCCCTTGCTAACCTATCCCACTGTGACCTAGCCTCTGCTCGTGCCTTCGACGCCGCCGTAGCTTGCCAACGCTGCCGCAGCTCGCCGCGCCGCCGTAGCCCCATGTCAAACTCCCTCGCGCGCCACCGCATCCGCCAGCCTCGCTCACCACCGTAGCACTTCGCCACGGTTTCGTCGCCCACATGTGCCACCGTCGGCCCTCAGCCACCGAGCGCAGCTGCCGTGCCCTAGCTCTTCCTCCTCGATTGGTAAGGGTAAATCCGTTTTCTCAAATTGCTTCGCGTATGACCTAGTTCAAATCTCAATGCATTGACCTAAATCATTCAGGGCCGCCGAATTCTTCGGAGTGGTTCGCGATCCCTAACCCTAGCCGCTTTCGAGGTTCCCCCGCATGATGTCTTTTCTTTCTCTGGATCACTGATCGTCAGGTAGCTTGCCCATCGTCTCAATTTCGCACCTACATTGCTTGCTTCCTAGGTCTTTCGCATCTATTAGATATATCGTATTTATTTGTATATCCATCTATTCCATCGTGCAGCGAGTCGGTGCCATTGAGGTTCTTGTGACAGTTGGCAGTCAACTCGGAGCCAAGCTCGCGAGTAAGGATCGAGGCCAAGCCTCGGGAGTGTCAGTTTGACAGTTGATCTTCATTAGCGGCAGTTCATCCTCTTATCAGATCAGATGGCTCGCACCAAGAATGTTGGTGGTGGTCCGAGTGATGATGACCAGAGGCCCCCGTCTCGCCAGTCTACAGGATCGAAAGGCAAGGCAATGAAGCAGGTGACATCTAAGAAGCGCAAGTACCCCGACGCAGAGACAACGAGAGCAGCAGCTATTGTAGAGGCTGCAGAGCATGCCGAGAGAGGAGGCGCTCGCAGTGGTGTTGTCATAGCATATCCACAGCTCACACCAGCACAGAGGGCAGCAGTTGAGGAGGCTGAGCGTCGTCATGGTGGTCCACCTAGGACTGTCATGATGGTAGGACGTCGACTGGCTATTGAGGAGGCTCGACCTCAGGGGGAGTCCCAACAGGAGGCACAGCAGTAGCCCCCACCAGCAGAGCCTCAGCCAGCTCAAGAGACTCAGGAGGGTCAGCAGGCCGAGGAGACCGAGCCGGCACCCTAGCTACGCCGCTCTGGTTGGACCAGTGCTATAGTCCCACCGAGGCTAGCTACACAGCACAGGGGTTCATGCCCACCGCCCAGACCACAGGGTCCGCCTCCAGTGGTACACCTCGACTTGAGGGTCGCCATAGCCAGACAGGTTTGCCAGTTGAGATTTGTTGAGTTCGGTGTGTGGTTTCCTCCGAGGAGGGATGAGAGAGTAGCAGAGGGGTTCTACACGCCACTCCAGGAGGATTTCTATAATGCCTATCTCAATAGTGGGGCAGTGTTCAGATCTCAGAGAGTCTACAGTTTGGAGTCTATTGTGGCAGCAGCTGGAGAGCACATCTGCTCTTACTTGTCATATTTGCCGGGGCTCGCAGATCTGATTGGCCAGACAGGAGTATATGTACCATCTTGGGTCCGGTAGTTTTATGCTTCACTCTACGTTGATCCGCATCACAACTTCATTCACTTTGCATTCAATGGCAGAGATTATAGGGTGATGAGTTTCAGGGCCCGGGAGATACTGAGGCTACAGGATCAGCCTATCAAATTGCATGAGGTATGTTATGGACAGCAGGAGCCTCCTAGGCATCCTCATGGAGGGTTGGTGCCTCCTACAGATCTGGTACGACATTGCTTCAAGGAGCCCTTTGGTGAGGGGTCGAGCAGGAACCCCAGTGACCTGACTCCTACAGCGCGAGTGTTAGAGGCCATTATCAGGAGGACACTGCTTCCTAGGTTGGGATACCGGGAGGGTCTGACTCGCTTACAGCTCTGGCTCCTTAATGCCCTAATGCAGCAGACCGTATTCGACATTTGGGACCTCCTTCTATCAAAGATGGAGGATACTATTGCTGAGGGCTTCAAGGGTCGTAGACAGCTTCCTTATGCACATTGGGTCACATTCTTGATGCTCCAGTGTGTGCACGTCAGGACCCCTAAGTTGGTTGCAGAGTGCAAGGGTGCCACCATAGAGTTTCCCACATATAACATGGCACAGAGGATCAGGCACAGCACTCCACAGGCACCAGCTCATCCCAGTCGTCGTCTAGATATTCAAGAGTCAGCAGCTCAGCAGGACGAGATCATTAGAGGCATTGCCGCCACTGAGGAGGAGCAGCTTGAGGCACAGCAGGGGATGACCGAGTCTAGTGATAGTTCGAATGATGACTATCTGTCGATTCCTCATATGCCTCCACGCAAACATGATGCAGAGGCCGGCAGTTCTAGCTTAGCTCCACCAGCATCGTAGATGGACCCTGCATTGATTGTCATTCTTGAGCGGATGCAGTAGGATCAGGCATGACAGGCATAGGAGACCGCTGCCAACTTCACATAGTTCCAGGCTCATCAGGACGAGTTCCAAAGATAGCAGTAGCTTCTCCAGCAGCAGCAGCAGCAGATGCATCAGCAGCAGATACTCATGCAGCAGTAGCTTATGGGCTTTATGCAGCATGTAGTGATAGCACTTAGGGCCCCATTGCCACAGCCTTCGCCCTAGCTTGCTCAGCCTGCCACCACTTCGACGACTCCAGCTATACAGCCCAGTGGACTTCAGAGTCAGGGACAGCCTCCAGCTTAGTTTGCTTCACCTATAGTTCAGGTGTCCCAGTGGTTGTCTTCACCAGTGGTTGCCCCGCAGTTCACTCCATACCACACGGGCTTCTCACTAGAGCAGTCACCCTCGCTATTTGTGCCTGACATGTCAGTCTCCAGGAGTCTTGGAGCATCTTTCAGTGAGCTGACCGGCATGCCTACACCACCTCATATGCATACCGCCGGTCCTTCTATAGTAGCCCCAGTCGCAGTGACTACTCAGAGGCTCCCCTCGTCTGTCGCCTCATCAGATCCTACGACAGACATTCTAGCAGCTTCATAGGTAGCACCAGCCCTAGCTCAGACCTAGACCGCTTCAGCGACACTTCCTGCTATAGAGGGTCAGTCTGTTCAGAGTTCAGGGTCAGATGATGATGGTGCCCAGTTCTAGCTTGCTCCACGTACTTCAGCGCCCGACTCATTCGCTGTAGCCCCATCGACCGACCCTTAGGTTTTGGTGTTTGACGCCAAAGGGGGAGAGGGTTCGAGTATGTAGACTTAGGGGGAGCAAGATTTAGGAGGAGCTAGTTATCTAGTATTAGATTATTATATACATTTGGAGTTTTATCTGTGTGATACACTTACTATTATGCATTCATGTGTTACTTTCATGCATATTATTATATCTATGTGATAGTGCTATCTACGTGATTGTGATATATGATATGTGTGCTTGCTACTTTACATTATTTATATGTCATATCACTTGTGTTATGCTCATTTGCCTTTGCTTCCGCGTTTACACTCCGATGCAAATGAGCTTTGTTACTAGTACTCATGCTTAATTCATATCCTTTGAGTACATTGTGTTGGCTTGGGTCATATAAGCTTGCCTAACATTTTTGTTCTTATCGACAAAAGCTTATATGAACCAAGCCCGTCAAAAACCTCACTCTTTCACATACTCGAGGTGGTATTGTCATTAATCACCAAAAAGGGGGAGATTGAAAGCATCTAGGCCCCTAGTTGGGTTTCGGTGATTAATGACAATACAAGATTACTATGACTAACGTGTGTTTTGCAGAGACAAGTTAGTTAGGTCATGGTAATGGAGATCGATTGGGCAATCAAGGTGGTCATGCCCCTACAATAGAAATCGTTTCGGTTTTCAAAGGATGGATGACAAGGTTAAGGATGACTAGTTCTAAGTGTCGATTGGAGTTGGAGAGACACTTAGAGTAGTTTAGGACTTTGTTTTTCCTTTCGCCGTACTATTAAGGGGGGTATGGACGGGTAGCTTGACCTTGTTGAGTCTAGTGAGTTAGGTGTGGTGCACACTTGTTAAAACTAGCTCTAGGTAGTTCCTATGAATGCCTAAGATCCTTTGGAGCAAACTTCATTCACATATGTTCGAGAGTTGGAAGTGAATGGAGGGTCAAATGCTGACCGGACGCTGGCCCCGGTGCGACCGGATGCTGGCCGCAGGGTCCGGTCAGTTCATTTGATCAACAGTCTGCGTTTGGTGCGACCGGATGCTGGAGAGGTCAAGTGACCGGACACTGAAAGGCAGCGTCCGGTCGACTCCAGTAAGGTTCCAGAGAAGGGAATCTGTGACCGGACCCTAAGGGTTCAGCATCTGGTCAAGTCCAGTAAGGTTCCAGTAAGGATTTAATGCGACCGGACATGTCTGGTCGGTGCTGACCGGACCCTGCCAGCGTCCGGTCATCACATTTTTACTGGTTCGCGGGTTGAACTGGCCGGAGCATCCGGTCAACATGACCGGAGCATCCGGTCACCCCGTAGAAGCTCATAACGGTTCGTTTTTCAGGCTGCCTTTTAAATAGAAGCTCCACTCGTGTGTGGAGTCACTTTTGCTCATTCCAACAGCTGAGAAACATGTTTGTGAGTGCCCAGAAGAGCAAGGTCCTAGTGAGGTGATTGAGATTTGAGAATCCAAGAGAGTAGCCTCATTAGTGAATCAAGAGTAGTCAAGTGTGCATCCATCTTCTCATTAGGCTTCGCGTGGTCAAGTGAGAGTTCATGCTTATTACTCTTGGTGATCGCCATCATCTAGATGGCTTGGTGGTGATTGGGAGCTTGGTGATCACCCGGCGAAGCTTGTGGGTGACCCAACTCAAGTTGTGAGCGGCTTTGGGTGATTCGCCGTGACGAAGTGTCGAAAAATCAACCCGTAGAGAGCACTTGATCCTTGTGCGGATCAAGGGGGAGCTACACCCTTGCGCGGGTGCTCCAACAAGGACTAGTGGGGAGTGGCGACTCTCCGATACCTCGGCAAAATATCGCCGCGTTCCTCTCTCTCTTTACTTTGAGCATTTACTTTGAGTATTTACTTTGAGCAATTCAATACTTGTCTTTACATTCATAGAATTGCCATGCTAGAGTAAGTTTGGAACATAGGTTGCAAGTCCTTTGTGCATTAGTTTGATAGAAACACTTTTCTAGGCACAAGGGATTAATTGGGCTATCCGTAGGATTTGATTATTGCAAGAAAATTTAGAATTAGCCCAATTCACCCCCCTCTTGGGCATCTTGATCCTTTCAGACATGACACCCATGCATATGACCATGTTTGGCACATGGTATGGAGGGGTAGAAAGCCAGCAATGGTGTCCAAGTTAAAAAGGAGGTCCGAGGCTAATTCGGTTCGAGTCCCCGAGGTGGAGGCCCAAAGCAACTCAAGTTCGAGTCTGCCTCGGCCTCCAGGACCAATCTGCCTTAAACTGGTCACCCAGGACGCATCCGGACTCCGTTTTTGACGATCCACATATGGTTGGAAAGATAATTTAATAAGGAAGCCAATTCAAGTGGTTTCACGTCAAAAGACCTTCGGAATTAACGAGAATCATTGAAACAAGTCAGTGTCCAGAATCTATCAGGGTGCTGCGACACCGTCTTTTGGTCCGTTGGACCATGTATCGTGTTTGGGCCCATTAGGGGGCGCGTCCAGGGGGGTGATGCCCAAGACTCTATAAATAGCATCTGTCGCTCTCCTTAGGGTTTGTGTTTTGTTTAGTTCTTGATTTCCTCATGAAACAGACGTCGTTTTGCTGTAACTATCGTCGCCAAGGCCGCTTGCTGTGAACCAGGGCCCCAGTTCTTGATCTTGTTCGCCTGTGGTGATTAGTCCTTTAGAATAAAGACTTGAACTCTTTCTTATTATCATAAGCCTCATATTTATTTGCAATTTCATATTGCATTTATCTTGTTCTTGCTTGTGCTCTCGATTCGCTTGCAGGAAAGCCTTCTCGGAGGGGTCAATTGCGTTCGTGTGGTTGATAACCAATAGAGCAGTGGTGTAATGGTTGCGGGGGTCCGAATCAGTCTTGGTTCGAAGCTTAGATTGTGAACATTGAGTCTCCACCAATCGACACTATCATACCTTTCGGAAGATCGGGCCTAGTCTACATCAAGTGGTATCAGAGACCTTGTTGCCCGTTAGGTATAACTTTATTTCCCCCTTTAGATTGTTATTGTTTTTGCATTACCTATAGTCCACAAAAAGCCAAAAAAATATACATCGTCACATATTCCCTATCCTATAGCCTCATTATGCCGTGCAATTTCGTCTCTGTTTCACGTTGTTGAGTTTGTGCCCTAGGTCAAGTTCTTGTTGCTGGTTTTAGATCGTTTTTTAGTCCAGTTTGTGTTTTTCCCTTTGTTTTTCATCATAATCCGTGAACATCTCCAAGTCTTGTTGAGTTTCCTTGTATTCATCAAACCCTAGTCCATGCCATCTTATTTGTTACACTTGTCTTCACTGTTTCCATCAAATCCTTGTTGCCGTGCCCAATTTTGCGTACATTGTTCCTGTTTTGTCCTCTAATTCGGAGTCCGTTCTTAAAATTGGTCTAGTTTTCGCATATGAACTTGGATTTCGACGTTCCATATATTAAAATCGATCAGAAATTTTTTTTGGATCTATTCATCCCCCACTTTGTTAGGGTCGGAGATTTTTATTTTGGTCAAAAGTGGTCACAAGATCCTCTTTTCGTGGTTACAAGGTCTTTATCGATTTCGAGCATGTCTTTTGAAAATTCCATAGGCCACGTCTTTCACTTGTTTAAGTTTATATTTTCTATGGTTACTTCTTTTGTGCTCCTAAGTGAAGAAAAAATATCAAAAAAATAAAAAGAAAAAGTCAAAGAATCCTAAAAAAACAACGACAGCCCAAAAATAAAGAAAAAAGAGAGGGACAAAAGTGGAACAATATCTAGAGGAGCACATAGAGAGTGCCATTTGAGTTGTGTTTGCGTGTGCTGATTTCTACCTTGTTCCTAATCATATTCTTGCTGTTCACATCACTTGATACATCTGGTACTTGGAACATGAGTAGGCCAGCAACTAAGACAAGTACTTGGGATACTTATTCAGCTTTGCTATTCAGTTGCGAATTTTGCTATTCCTTGCTACTATATTGTGCCTGTCCAAGCTCCACTTTCTTCTAACCAAGTACAGGTTCGCCTTGCAACTGTTACACTCAAGCTACAACGGTATCATAGTCACTGACCAATTGCACCGCCTGTTGCTTTGGTAAGAACACTTGTAAGACCATGATAAGACGCTTGAGAGTTGAGTGCCTTGATTTTTACTTGTCCACAACCTAAGTAGTTGATAGGGATAATACTTTTATGTTGTCTTTTGCTGTCTTCTAACAATGATAGGTTGTTCGTATCCACCGACTTATAATGGTATAGGTGCTGATAAGTACATGGAGTGGGAAATTGCCATAGATAACATATTTGCTACTCGCTTTATGTGTCCAAGGAGGAAGGCAACAAATGCAGCTAGTGTTTTACGACATTCTGCTTTATCTTGGTGGGAGTCTTTAGATCCTTCTGATAAACCTCAAACTTGGAATGATATGAAACTTCTTATGCGAGAAACCTTTGTTAATCCACCTCCTATTTTGACTTCATATGCTGAGGTGCACCATTTAGAGGATGAGTCTGTTGTTATTCCTCTTGCTATGACTAACCTTCTGCAGGATAATGTACATAAGCGAGAGGATGACATGGAAGAAAATGAGAAACTCACAACCTCATATGCAAATTTAGAACCATCACTTCACAATGCACCTATTACTCCTACTGAGAACACAGGTAATGCCCATAGTACTACACTCACGAAAGGTGAGAATAGTTTTAATGTACTAAATTCTTCCACAAACCATGCTATCATAGAGCAATTATTAGTGGAACCCTCTTTTGATTTTTCTCTGTCCCATGATAATTTGCTTGAAGTTCCTTATGATAAAGATGAATTGGTTGATGATACCTTAGTTTTATATGTTTTGGAACCAGTCACTTGTGCTGAAAATAAACATGTTACTTATATTGCTACTAAAACTGATGAGTTTAAACTGTTGTCTTCTTTACATACTTTGGGTTACATTGAATTTGATGTTTTGTGTAACCTAGATTGTTTGGAGGAGAGCCTATTTAAATATGTTGATTTGCCTTAGTTTTCTAAACATACATATCATGTTATTGGCAAATATAACAACAAGGGACAATATATGATACATCGAGTATACATTCGTAGTAATATGAATTCTCCTTTTGTTGTACAAGATTATGATCGTTTAGAGGGCAACCATAATAATACAAACATTTTCTCATGTTCCTCAAAGAAATAAGTTCACTTCCAAGAAGGGGAGCATTGTTGGTTGCTACCTATGTCTACTAGATCATCTATTCCTGCATTGTCTTTGGTTAGTTCTAATCTTTTACAGGATAGTGTTGACATACATCGTGTGCATTCGGATCATGGAGTCTACATGCTTACTGAAATTTTTATACAAGATGGCATGCTACAAACTTGGAAACATGGTCATGTTCCTTCTCACAATTATTTCAGTCCCCTTTGTTTTCGCAACCCCGTTCTCCTTTATATTGTGAAGGATCAGTTTCAAGCACAATCGACGTCGAGGACGGCTTTTCGTCAAGAAGGGGAGGATCATGAGGACATGACACCCATGCATATGACCATGTTTAGCACATGGTATGGAGGGGTAGGAGGCCAGCAAGGGTGTCCAAGTTAAGAAGGAGGTCCGAGGCTAATTCGGTTCTAGTCCTCGAGGTGGAGGCCCAAAGCAACTCAAGTTCAAGTCTGCCTTGGCCTCTAGGACCAGTCTGCCTTAAACTGGTCACCCAGGACGTATCCGGACTCCGTTTTCAACAATCCACATATGGTTGGAAAGATAATTTGATAAGGAAGCCAACACAAGTGGTTTCACATCAAAAGACCTTCGAAATCAATGGGAATCATCAAAACAAGTCAGCGTCCAGAATCTGCTAGGGTGCTGCAACATCGTCTTTTGGTCTGTTGGAGCGTGTATCATGTTTGGGCCCATTAGGGGGCACGTCCAGGGGACATGACGCCCAAGACTCTATAAATAGCAGCTGTCGCTCTCCTTAGGGTTTGGGTTTTGTTTAGTTCTTGATTTCCTCGTGAAACAGACGTCGTTTTGCTGCAACTGTCGCCAAGGCCGCTTGCCGTGAACTAGGGCCTCAGTTCTTGATCTTGTTCGCCTGTGGCGATTAGTCCTTTCGAATAAAGACTTAAACTCTTTCTCATTATCATAAGCCTCATATTTATTTGCAATTTTAGATTGCGTTTATCTCGTTCTTGCTTGTGTTCTCGATTTGCTTGCAGGAAAGCCTTCTCGGCGAGGTCAATCGCGTTCGCGTGGTTGATAACCAACGATGCAATGGTGTAACGGTTGTGGGGGTCTGAATTAGTCTTAGTTCGAAGCCTAGATCATGAACATCGAGTCTCCACCAATCGACGTTATTATACCTTTCAGAAGATCGGGCCTAGTCTACATCACTTATGTATAGATATAAAGATGATCTTAGCCATGATAACTAGGTGTAATTGCACTAATCAATGTATGCTTTGACTTGTAATTAAGAATGACTTAGGAATTATTCCTCTAATATTCTACCTAACCATGCTAATGCCATAGAAAGGAGTACTCTGAGTGATTTATCATCATCATTGATCAATACTTATCATATCTCTTATCCTATGACTTACCCCTATTATGAGTAGAATATTGGCTACGATTTACTTCTCCATCAATGATATAAGTTATCAATACTTGTCGATGCTAGACCTTCCCTGTGGTAAAATATAAATAATGATACCTCGAATACTCTCAGGTGAAGTGCTACAATAGTATAATTATCTATGTGCTTGCAGATTCATTTTCATTCATATATCTTTATATTCTTTCTAGTCACATAACATGATAAATAACTACTTAGTATCATTCTAGTAGTGATACTAGGCAGTACCAACAAACATCTTTGGCACCATCACTAGGGATGACAACCTAGTAAAGTAATGTTAGGAGATGTAGGTAATTAATAGGTGGCTACTAAAACAAGTGATAAGTTAATAAATACCAACAGGGGCTTTCTTTTTCTGTGTTTCTGGTGTTGTCACAAACGCAAGGAGTGCACACACTCATGGGGCATTAGTTGTAACGTCCAGTCCCGACATACATGGCCCAGGCCCACTCTTCCTAGGAGTGGTTCCACCCGCGTAGCAACCCGCTTGAACTTTCGTCCTCGCTTCGTTCAAAACGGTTAACCGAAGGTTACTACACGTCCCTGACCCTGATATTTAAGTCGATCCGGCGATTCCTCAGTTTCCAGTATGGTACTAAACCTGGTTGCACAGTGTTTTCCGCGGTGCTACAGTAACCCGTGAACAGTACCGCCGAAAACGTCCAGCCCATTTTTTTGGATGAACAGTGTTTGGTCTACAGTAACCCCCGGAGTTCGGATGCTACGATAACCGCCCGTGTTCTGCTACAGTGTCACCGGCCCATGCTGGATTAGTTTTGGGCCCACTTTGGGCCATTAGGATGTTACAATTATCCCCCCTAAAGATTCGACGTCCCCGTCGAATGCCAGATCAGCTTACCCTTTCGGGACATTTACCCCAGGATCCGCCTCTCTTCAACACGTTTGTGTGGCCCCATGCCGGCGCATGTGTATGCCATGCTGTGACCACGACGGATCCACGCACATGCACACAACATACCCGCGCAGTTGTCCCCACGTTCCCGTGAAACCTCGAGAGTCGGCTCTGGTACCAAATGTAACGTCCAGTCCCGACATACATGGCCCAGGCCCACTCTTCCTAGGAGTGGTCCCACCCGCGTAGCAACCCGCTTGAACTTTCGTCCTCGCTTCGTTCAAAACGGTTAACCGAAGGTTACTACGCGCCTCTGGCCCTGATATTTAAGTCGATCCGACGATTCCTCAGTTTCCAGTATGGTACTAAACTTGGGTGCACAGTGTTTTTTCCGCGGTGCTACAGTAACCCGTGAACAGTACCGCCGAAACTTGGAGACGTGATCTGTTTTGATCAGTGTATGGTTGGGAACATCAATACTTCTACATCTCTGGTCTAACACGCCTTTTGTGGTATGACAGGTTGCGATTCCCCAGGGAGCGCGATGGTACCCAAGGTGAAGCACATTGGTTGGAAAAAAAATCTTTATCTTGCCATGACCTAGAGTCCCTGTGATGGTCCGAGCATTATAAATCTGACTGAGCCGGACATGCCTTTAGTCTGCCCCTCGACTGTTATGACTGCTTGGATTGGAATCAAATAAGTACAGAAAAGACCTATATCACAACTGCACCAGACATTTAAGTATAAAGCATGTCAAAAGCTTCTTTTCTCGAATCACTTCTTATGTCCAGCTTTCCTGACGCATTCGCTTCACTCTCATATTTTACTATGCTCGCAAGAAAGTCCAAATACGGCACATTTGATCCCATCGGATACTATACAATACTGAGCTGTGAGTAAAACTATTGCCTACGGAGTGCACTTGGTCACAACATTATATTAGTAGTAGTAGTCACGAGTGGCTTTGATCTGTGTTGAACCCAACACGTCTTATTTTCCTATATTTGATAAGATTTGTTGAATTTGCAAGAACCATGCATCAAGGATTATTTTTATTAAGAAATTTTATACTTTATAGAATCACACAAGGTCTGGACATCTAAAATATTGACTACCCGGACGACGTGGTCCTGTATTCCTATGTAGGCGCACGTGCGTGCGTGGTGTCAGCAGCCTGTTGCAGCAGGGGACGTCGCCTCCCGGGCCATTGCATTGACGTGATGGGGCGAAGCCCCACCGCCCACCCATGCAAACATCTCAGTCGTGGGGTGGTCGATGGCCCCCAAACTATAACAGTAGAGACAAAGGGTGAGAGGGAAGGTTATACCTGCTGCCTTCTCTCTCCAGATCTCTTGATTCCATCCCAAAGCTTTTGCCTTCCACCCTACTGCGCCGCCGACACCTCCTGCTAGGACCATGGCAGAGCAGACGAGGTCGTCTATCGGTGTGGAGTCCCTAGAGGCCTTCAACGCTGGCAATCCTCCACCGACAGATGCATCTCTCGTTGGCCTGCTCTCTAACCTACTAGTTCCCCTTTGGAGGTGGATCATCATCGCTCTTCATGTTGTTTATCTTCATTTAACCAGAGTATGCGAGCAATGCACACACTAGTATTTGTGTTCATGCTGCTTAATTTAACTAGTATTTGAAAATTGCCTACTCTCTCAACAAGAGGACATGGGCATGATGGCATCCCGAGGATTGTTGGCCCTGGAGCTGGGTTCTTTGTTCGATGGAGGCACTAGCCCATGATTCTATGCCATGCTACGTCGGTCAGTTCGGTAAAAGTCATTTGCCTTCTCAGATCGTTCTCTCCCTTATCCTATATGGGCTTGAACTTGGCTTGCATTATGTAGCGTTTCCTCCATGGCGGCGCCATCCTAGGTCATGGGGCTTTCCCTCGGTGGTGCCGAAGAGTCGTCCCATCGCCGCTTGCCGCTGTCGAGCCCATCTGTCCCCACATAGCCTACTGGTTCTGAAGTGGGCGAATTATTAGAAGAGCATGAATCCTCAGACGACACAAACTACCGTCAATTATTGAAGGATTACCATGAGGCCCAAGCAGATTTGTCATCGACCAGGCTAAACGCCGAGATACTTTGCAGTGAGCTAGACACCGTGCACGACGCACTTCAAGCTTCCAAAAATCTAGCCTCGCAGGCGCAAGCTGACTTGGTGATCGCCCAGCAGCAGGACCAACACATGATGAAACTTGTTGTGGTACTACGTACGCAGGTCGACGCCCTGCAGATGTCCGTGCTAGCTGCCTGTAACGTGGCCTTCCCCGTTGGAAAAGTGGATAATTTGTTCACTACAGAGGAGCATCTCCGAGCTGAGCCCTGCCAGCCCAAATTCGAGCTATGGTGACCGAAGTCGTTCATTAGGGGGCTACCATGGCACTTGCTGCTACCTAGCTTCAGATTGGCACAGCGGTGAACCTCAGAGTGGTGGAGTAGGGTTTTCTGCCGCGTTCGATAGACAATGACATCGCCGATCTAATCGAGAGTTTCGAGCTAGCCGCCAATGTTGTCTTACTGAAGGTGGACGTGGATGAGATCCTACATGTCAACCTCGACCCTTAATCTGTGGGACATATCAGTAGTATTAGTAGTCATGAATAAGTTTGATCTACGGGACGCCCTTGCAAAATATGTAAACTCTTATTTTCATGTTGGTGTTAACTTTTGTTGAACTTTGTATCAGGCCTTGCTTGGATGCATGTGTATGCACATCAATCCACATGTGTTGGAGTGGAATGAAATGTAATTTAGTTTAATTCCACTCCAATCCACTTCAACACATGTGGATTGAGACGAATACATGGCTTCAATCCACATGTGTTGAAGTGGATTAGAGTGGAATTAAACTAAATTCCATTCCATTCCACTCCAACACATATGGATTGAGATGAATACATGCGCATTCAAACAAGGCCTTAGGTGGGTAAAACTCTGTTGAGCATGGTGTAGCTCAGGTCCTTTGGTCATTTTGTAGCTGGTTTGTAGCCCCTATTGATTGCTTTTCGCTGTAGATTTCTTTCTAGTTATCTTTGATCTGATCTATAATATGCTAAACATTCATGAGTGCCTTTGATCTCTGTTGAAGCCAACTCATGTCTTTGATAAAATTTGTTGAACTTAAAAGAACCATGCAGCAAGGAGTTCATCTGAACAAGTCTAGAATATTGTTTTTTTGCTTTTCCTTTTCTATTGTTTTATTTCAATTTTATTTATTTCCTTTAGGGGTTCAATGAAAGTACTCGTATGAAATAGGTTTCCATGTATAACATGAGATGTTTCTGGCCCGGTTAGATTTACGATGCTGGGACTTTCTTGTGTGCGTAGTAAATTTGAATACCTATGTGCCTCCCTAAAGGAAACAAATCTGAAGAAGGTACATGTGACAACCATTACAATTTCAAGCACCAGGAGCAAGTCTCGCACTTACAATCTATTGAGTGTGGTGTAGCTTAGGTCGTTTGGTTTCTGTTTGTTTTTTTGTTGCCTTGGTGTCTTTGTCAATCTTGTTGAACTTATAAGAACCATGCAGCAAGGAGCAAGTCTCGCCTCAGTCTAATGCAAAGCAGAGGAGCCATTGGTGTTGAAATGTTATTTCAATGTAAGAAAGTCCAACCGCAAGTCTCACCTCAGTCTAATGCAGAGCAGATGAGCTATTGGTGTTGAAATGTTATTGCACACGTAAGAAGTCTGACCTATGTACATTTGAACGCGTCTGACAATATCCTCCGTAGTTTTTCCTCCTCGTCTCCCAGTGATGCTTGTTACTGTGTCGTTTATGATTTTAAGTTTGGATAACTTAATAGTAGCATAGCCTAGTAGTACAATATGGCGGGTTGCATTGTAGTGCTTTTGAAGTGTCATTTTTGTGTATTTTGGAGTGTCCTTATGAGCATTACCCCATGTACCCATTACATTAGAAATCAATATAAGTATTCTACGACAACTGAATTAACGGATGAAATGGCGACGGGAGCTGTACCACCACCGTAACACATGTGCGCACCAAACAAATAATTCAATTTGCAAAGAAAACAAAGATGGCACATTAGTTTAGCTGAAATAATGACAACATCCATCATTGAGGAAATTAACATGTCCATAGACAAGCAAACAACACTAGTCCATTTAAAATGCATGGCAGAGAGATACATCAAATGTAGCTTTGTTTACTGCTCTGCTAATGAATCTAAGAACAAGGGAACATATGGAAGATAGTACGGTCTGTAGATGAACTCTTTTTTAATGGTATGTCTACCATACCGAAGGACACGGACAGGATGACATGAACTTTTTTGCGGTCCATGTTATATGCGATGATTGTTCCATCATCCCTAGCAAAAAAAATCAAATTCCATTGTGGGTGAACTGTGATCACTATGTCCTCGTCAACAAAATCTGACCAACCAAATCTAATATTAATACTTCCAACAGGATCCGCATGGTGACCGTATGCTTCAATGTCCAATTATCAGTACCATAGTCTTCAAGGATCCAATTGAAAGCTTGGAATCATTGGAACCATCAACAATACGTACACACAAGTGACCCTAAGCTTGATGCATGGAGTGGTGAAGACCATCTGGCCTATCAATTTTCCTCCATGTGTTTCCCTCCATAATCCACAACAAGTATCATAGAGTATCACCCAGAGTGCCCATAATGTGCAGAACAACCGTAAGAAACACACTTTGTTGTCTATAAAATGTCACATCAGTATGCTCGCCCCATTCAGATTCCTTAAAGATCCATGTCGTAGTTTGAGATGAGTAGATCCACCAGTAATATATGGTATGTTTAGTTTCATAACCCCATAGGTTTGTCATCTGTCCAACTTTCTAATTTTACTCCTCTTTCCTCTTTCTAGGAAAATTCTACCTTGTAGATGTTGAGTATGCTGTCAGGCCTGGGTTTTCTTCCCCCATATAGAGGCACAAAGTACCATTTAAGGGAGTATGGTGTTAGGCGTCCATAGAATGCAAGAGAGTTGTTCAATCTGAGACATCTTCTATGAGGGTCACAGTGAAAGGGCTTTTGGGCTCTGAAGAATAGGTTCAAGATCTTATACAACAAGCCCTTTCATCATACAAAACACAAGTGAAGTTTGTCTTAGCATGTTGTATCCTCCACGTCGATGATGTTGTTCCACTTGAGTCAGAATGGGAAGTAAACCCTGCTAATGTGGCTGGACCAAATGACAATGTCATTGACAACAATGCTTGGGCTGCCAAGAGGGATACTTGGGCTCAACAGATGTGGAAGACTAGGCATGGGGGTAATTGATAGAGACACTTGCAGTAGTATGGCTTATGCACCTAATGCATGAAACCTGTAATGTAGGATGAGACCATTCCCTAAGGCATACTTGGGCTCAACAGATGTGGAAGACTAGGCATGGGGGTAATTGATAGAGACACTTGCAGTAGTATGGCTTATGCACCTAATGCATGAAACCTGTAATGTAGGATGAGACCATTCCCTAAGGCAATGATGCCATGTAATCTGAATTTTATTTGCTATATCTGTATGTTGAACTTCATTTGGTACCTTTACATGTTTTATGCTATGTCTGTATGTTGAACTTCATTTGTTATTTCTGAAATGGTATGATTAGTAATGTCCAATGGGTACTCTACTGTTTTATGCATGTACTATTTGAGTTTGTCATAGCTATGGCTGGTGTGGGTGCTTTTGACATCTTTGGTGAAGAGGTCCCAATGAATCATGGTGAAGAGGTTCCAAAGGTGGTAGTGGTCCAGCCTGCACCACAGCCCAATGGTGCAGCACCAAGGCTCAACTAGACAACCGTTATGTCTGCATTTGTCTTAACCAAGTTTTCAGATCTTATTGCTCAAGGTGCCAAAACAGATAAGGGATTCAAGGAAAGCCATGTCAATGCTGCTGCAAAGGAGCTACAAGCTTTCATCGGCCAGCCAGTGACATCTACTCAGGTGTACAACCACCTCCGCAAATGGCTAGCTAAGTGGGTGAAGGTGTGCAAGCTCAAGGATCTTAGTGGCGCCAACTGGGATGAAGATCTATGCATGATCACTCTTGCTCCTGAGCACTATGCTGGACGTGTGAAGGTATTAACTGAAACTGAACCATACTTGTTTGCTAACTATTTTTAAATAAAGAGGTTGCTAACTATTTCTGTCCCTTGTGCAGGATCACGCCAAAGATGCAGAATTCCTCAATGCCCCCATTGCTAACTACCAGCAGATACAAACCATCTTTGGTTGTGGTGTGGCCACTGGTAGATTTGCAATGGGGTTCCAATGAAGCCCTTGGACAACCTGCTGCTGACCAAGACACCATGACTATGACAGTGAGGCACCTCCAGCACCCAAGGAAGATGGACCATCTCATAGG
>NW_027097784.1:0-26685 GCF_019320115.1 Miscanthus floridulus | reverse complement strand
CGACGACCGCAACGACAACCAAACAATACAACCGCATCGTCGCTACGACGGACCACAGTTTCATCATGACAGCGGACGAGATCGCCATATGGGACTTCAAGCCTGTTCAGAATGCCGCTGCCGACCAAATCACTTTGTTGCCAACGTCAATGAGCCGCGCGCAAAGCGAACTATATGAGCAGTACAAGAAGATCCTCGACGGATCGTGCCCCCTGCACAAGAACTCCAAACACAAGATGAAGATGCCTTAGTTTGGCTAAGGAGTCCAGAGAAAAATACAACGACAACAATGGTGGGAACGGAGGACGCCGACCACCTGGGGATAATAACAATGCCTTCCAGGACCATGACAAGGTGTCGCCACCATCTTCAGGGGTTTCGCCCGCTAACGAGAGCAGAAGGGAATGGAAGCTCGCCACCCTACGAGTGCTTGCCGTCACTTTAGAGGAAACTAACCACCGCCAACACCCAGCTTTCCCCTGGTCTGAAATCCCATCACCTTCAGCAGGGCTGACCAGTGGGCGGACATACCCTACATAGGGCGTTTTCCCCCGTCCTTGACATGATCTGTCCAGAAGGTGCTCTTTAGAAAAGTCCTTGTCGATGGTGGAAGCGCTTTGAATCTACTATTCACTGGGGCCCTAAGGGAGCTTGAGACCTCAGGACAACAACCTATGCCCTCAGGACTCCTCCTTCTAGGGTTGGTACCTACAGGGCATCCGACACTTGGGAAATTACCCTACTAGTATAGTTCGGCACAGCAACCAACTACCGAGTGGAGCATATCAACTTTTATGTCGCCGACTTCGACACCGCCACCATGCATACTAGGGCGTCTGGCTCTGACCAAGTTCAATGGCCGTGTCCGCACTACGCGTATTGGTGTGAAGATGCCTTCGCCTATAGAGTCCTATCTCTATGGGCCAACCCATCCCGTCGCCTACGCCTACGACCTCTCCATCCAGATGGCTAGCGTGGTTGCCAACGCCAAGACGGCATCTGCTGATGACATGGAGATCCTAGAGCCTCCCCTGCTCCGCCAAGTGTAAGGAAGTCAAGGAGATCGGCCTCGGCCTCGACGACGACCCTTCCAAGATGGTGAAAATTGGGCTCACCCTTGACCCCAAATAGGAAAGCGCGCTCATCTCCTTCCTACTTGCCAATGCTGACGTGTTTGCTTGGAAACCTGCAGACATGCCGGGGGTACCACGGGAGAAGATCGAGCACTCCTTGAATGTCTCATCGCCGCTAACCGATCAAGCAAACTTCGCCGATTCGCGCTGGAACAAAAAGGAGTCTATTGGTTAGAAATAAAATGGCTCTTACTGCCTGGATTTATAAGAAGTGTATCATCCAGATTGGTTGCTAATCCTGTTCTTGTTAAGAACAAGATAAAGAGATGGAGAATGTGTGTTGATTATACTGATCTAACAAACACTGCCCTAAGGACCCCTTCAGCCTGCCTCGGATAGACAGGTTGTAGACTCCACAGCACAGGCT
This sequence comes from Miscanthus floridulus, assembly GCF_019320115.1. Lineage (NCBI taxonomy): Eukaryota > Viridiplantae > Streptophyta > Magnoliopsida > Poales > Poaceae > Miscanthus > Miscanthus floridulus. The sequence continues at coordinate 25,185 of NW_027097784.1, read as the reverse complement.
ACGAGTTGCTCTCCTTTCTTGACTGTTAGTCAGGCACCATTAGATCTCCCTCAAGGAGGAGACTAGGTCAGAACGTCGTTCATCACACCTTTTGATGCATACTGCTACAACCACTATGTCCTTCACGAGACTAAAGAACACCGGCGCGACCTACCAAAGGGCTATCCAGACGTGCCTCAACCAACAGATCAGCTGCAACATCGAAGCCTACATCGACGACGTGGTCATCAAGACTAGAACACGCCGACATCTTATCACCGCCTTGAAGAAACTTTCTCCAACCTAAGCAGTAGCTGATGGAACATGAACCCTTCAAGTGCATCTTTGGAGTTCCATCCGGTATCCTGCTCGGCTACAACGACCGTCAGCGCTCAGGGCATCGAGCCAAACCCTGACAAGGTCTCCGCCATCACTAACATGAAACGACCGACGTGTGTCAAGATATACAGAAGCTTATGGGGTTGCATGGCTGCGCTAAGCCATTTTATCTCACGTCTCGGTGAGAAAAGGGCTACCTTTCTTCAAGCTCCTCAAGGCCTCCGAGCTTTTTTCTGGTCAGAGGAGGCAGATACAACTTTCGAGTAGCTCAAGTTGTTTCTAACAAAACCTCAATCATGACAGCACCACGACCAGATGAAAATCTGCTGGTTTACATCGCCGCCTCTCACGTTGTTAGTTACGGCTATTGTCGTCGAATGCAAGAAGTTGACAACGCCCTACAAGGTGCAATGTCTGGTCTATTATCTCAGCGAGGTACTTAATGAGCCCAAACTCCGTTTATCTTAGTGCAAAAGCTTGTTATTTGCAATTTTGATTACCTCACGCAAGCTCCGACATTATTTCGAATACTACAAGATCGCCGTGGTCATAGAGTTTCCCTCTGGGGGATATTCTCCGCAATAAGAGGCCAATGGCCTTCATCAAGTGGGCCATGGAGCTCGGCACTTACTCCATTGATTTTAGAATAGACCAATAGTTAAGTCGCAGGCGCTTGCTGATTTCATCGCCGAGTGGACCGAGATCCAAGACCCATTGCGCCACTTGCCCCGAGCACTAGGTGATGTACTCAATAGCCCCTTAACATCAATGGTGCTGGTGCAAGGCATTCTTTCATCATGCCGATAAAGGACAAACTCTGGATATGTTTCCCGCATACATTTTCCGGCCTCCAACAACGCCGGCTGAGTACGAAGCATGTCTCTATGGTCTCCAGATAGCCGTCGAGCTCGGCGTCAAACGCCTCATGGTATATGGGATTCGCGCTGGGTTTATCAACCAACTCAATAAGATTGGTCCTGTTCTAGTGAAAAAAATGGACGCATACTATGCCGAAATTAGAAAAATTGAAGGAAATTCTACGGTATCGAGTACCACCACTGTGCTACGGGATCAAAACCAGCCAGCTGACCAGCTATCAAATATAGGATCTTCTCAAGCCGCGGCTCGGCAGGAGTTTTCATCCAAGACCTCCTGACAACCGTCTATAAAAGAGGATAAGGAAGTTGTAGAAGTACCCCCAGCCGAGGTAGTTGGTACTCACGGTACCTTCGCCAGTCCGCCGATTGGAGGGAACAGTTGATCATCAATACCTCTCCTAGCACACGAAGAAACACCCGCGCCGACAAAATCAATCAACGAACTAATTTTGCCGAAGTAAGCATTACGTGCTGGTAACGATAGCCTGAATAGGAAAAGTGCCAAGGAAGGGAATACTGCAAAAGTGCATCATCCAAGACGACGGTGTGAAGCTACTTTCTAAAATTCACTACTCGGTTTCCTGTGGCAATCACGCGGCTTCAAGAACACTGGTCGACAAAGCTTTCTAGGAGGTTTTTTACTGGCCCATGGCTATTACCAATGCAGAGATCTCGTTCGATGATGTGAGGGGTCAATTTTTCACCAAGCAAATACATGTGCCGGCACAAGATTACAGACCATTCCAGCTTCCTGCCTTTCGCATGCTGGGGACTGAATATGATTTGGGCCTTTCAACCAGCGCCAGGAGGTTTCCGTATGTGTACGTCGCCATTGATAAGTTCTCTAAGTGGATCGAGTACAAACCACTCGTCGTAGTACTGCTAAGAAAGTAGTTGAGCTCTTGAAGACATCATACCTAGATTCGGTCTCCCAACAGCATCATCACCGACCTCGGGACAACTTTTACGGTCACATTTTTGGGACTTCTGCGAACAGGTGCATCTCTGTTAAATACGTTTCTATTGCTCATCCTAGGGCTAACGGTCAGGTCGAGTGGGCTACGGTATGATCCTCAACGCCCTCAAGAAAAAGGCTCTATCAAAGAGAAGAAAAGCAATCCGGGCAGATGGCTCAAAGAACTACCAACTATGGTCTGGGGACTGCGCACTCAAGCTACGCAGTACCAGGCGTATCTCCATATTTTAGGTCTATGGCTCAAGGCCATACTCCCAGCGTATATGCATTCTGAGCACCTAGAGTGGAAAATTATGATGAAGAGCAGGCCGTAGCTGTTCGGACAGAAGACATTGATCGCTGAGGAAGAACGTCTGATTACTTGCGTTCGCCGCATGGCCAAGTACCACGAAGGTCTGCAGAGGTATTACAACCAAAACTTCAAGGTCGTTCATCCTCGATCGGCGACCTTGTCTTTACGTCAAAACAAAAAACCAAAGGACTTCACAAGCTGTCTTCGCCCTAGGAGGGCCCTTACGTCATCAAAGGTTTTACTCGGCCAGGGTCTATCGCTTATGTGACTTAGATGGAATCGATGTTCCACCCCTGGCACATAGAGCACCTTATATGTTTTCTATCCCTGAAATAACACAGATATGTATTCTTTACTTTCATATTAATAAGTTCTGGTCTCGATATTTTCCTCCTCCATTTTTTCATCTATTATAAGTTTCACTCATCGCCATCGGGCTATACGCCATGACATGGCGATCTCCAACAAGTTCGCCAAGCATGCCCAATTCACCAAAACGTTAACTCTCCCAATCACCGAACAGATTCCTCCAATTCGCCGAACACGTTGACTCACAAATCCCAAAAACGATTACTTACTCCAAAAATCACCGAACACGATTTCTCTAATTCGCTGACACGTTAACTCCCGATCGCCGAACACGACTTCTCCAATTCACCGAACACGTTACCCACAAATCGCCAAAAACGATTACTCCAAAAATCACCGAACATGATTTCTCCAATTCGCGAACACGTTAACTCCCGATCGTCGACACGACTTCTCAATTCGCCGAACACGTTAACTCCGATCACCAAAACATGACTTCTCTAATTCACCGAACACAGTTAACTCCCAATCACCAGAACACGATTTTTCCCAAAAACACCTACTATGCTTCCTCCGGGTCGCATAGGTTTTTTCTACGAAAAACAACGACGATCTTTGGTTCCAATTTTCAACACATAGCCGCCGCCGATCGTCAGCAGCACACGTTTTTCCTTCTATTTTTCTATGAGAAGACCCAGTCTCTGACTACATCCTACACTGTTTAGGGGCTCTACCCTCTATGTTCGTTTGGTCAGCTACGGTTCCTTGGCCATGCCTATGTCGTCCTACATGTGTCAGGGCCTCTGCGCTCGATGTATGGACTATGGCTAGTCAAGGCCTATAGATTTCAGGCATGAACTACTGCTCGGACGCCGCTTTAGCCATTCTTCTCTCCAAGTTACTCAAGTTGGCTACTGGGCAGCATGTTTTTTTCACACTAGTAACTCCAGAGGACACAAGGCTCTAACATCCCACCAAACTACTATGAGCTCGGTGCTCTGCGTGTTGGGCGGTAGGCCACGGTCTTATGGTAGCGCCTGTTTCTCCCAACAATACGCTGGGCTTCTGCGTTGCATGATGGATCACGACCTAACTAAGGCATCAAGTTTAGTGAAAACTAACTGATCAAACATCGCTTAATTATGCATAACTGCATCAGTTGATAATACGATGATTCTTCATAAGCCAGATAAGTCAAGTGTTACAGGCGGTAATATTCCGAGCAGTTTTGTTAAGCTTCGCCAATAGTTTTCTATTTCGCCAAACAGGTCTATGTCACCGACACACTTTCGCCACATCCTCAACGTCATCCTCCAGCTGCTGGGTTTGTGCGTCGCTCAGCCCATCGGCGAACCCACACCTATCGACTGATGTCGACAACGAACATGGGACTGAACACTACAAGGGCATGAGTAGCGGGGTCAAAAACGGCATCGCAGTTGAAGTTTTTGAAGTTCTCCCACGCTGCCTTGCATCTGAACGATGGTGTCCTGGCCCTTGCTGCCTACGATCAGGACGGGGACCGGTTAACGTCGACGCAGTCGAGCACTGGTTTTATTGCGGCAGTTATAGTATTGAAGTTGTCCTTCTGGACTTGGCTTCCCGCACCAGCACATCGAACTATGCCTTGGTTTTATGTCGGTAATCTACAAGAATTACAATGGTTCGTCACACAAAAAAAAGTATTGACGACATTAATTCCGATTAGGGGGTACCTACCTTTCAATTCTTCGGCTAGTTTATCTGCTCACTTCGACTCCTTCGTTTTCTCTTGTTTGGATTTGTTCGATGGTCTGGCGAAGCTGGTTGAGTTCGCATCTGCTCTGGCAAGCACAAAAGATAAGAAAAGGAAAAATATACGGCCATTTACTACAAGTACATTATGTGAAAAAGATACTGGATTTCAGCTTGGATACATCCTCCAACTGCTCTGGCACTTCTGGTCAAGCTGCTTGGTTTATTACGGTCGATCTCCATTTTCTTGCCCAACTGCTCGACATATATTTAAGTTTCCTCGGATACAATCACCAGCTGCTCCGTCTGTCTTTAGCTGCTCGGACGCAGCCGTTAGTCGCTCAGACAGAACCCCATTCTAATGTTCAAGGTCCCACGAGTTCGACTCCGCAGATCCCGCTTGCGCTGGGCCCTCTGAATACTTTTCTCCGAAAGACTTAACGCTTCCCGGAGTATCTTATTTTCCTCGGCGAGGGGCTCCATCCTCTTTATTAGCTGGTGCTCGTTGATCGTGTCTGAGCTATCCCCTGCGGATTTACAATGCAAGAGATAACCTTGATCTCCGACAACATATATCGGTGTTATAGGCGCGTACTCACCTTGATTTGAGTCATAACTCTAGCGACGACGTATTCACCTCTTTATTTCCCTGGTGGTTGTTTTCTTCCTCGACGACTACCACCTCTTCCCCGCGTTTTCAGAGAATCAGGACGGACTGGGGTTTAGGTGCGGCACGCTCGATCTCCACGACCTCGTCCTCCTCCGCCGACGCTTGAGGCACCACTAGGGGTCTCTGTGGTTGGACTGTCGCTCCGACCCTCCTGGCAATCCCTACGGGTGACGACGTTTGCTCCTCGGTCGTTGACGGTTGCATCTTTAACCTCCAGCGCATCAACAACAGCTTAGTTTTCTGTTTCCAAAGTATCGACTTTTTCGGTCAAGCCACGGTTGCGGTTGCCGACGCACTCGTCGTATGCGCCAACGATCACCATCGCTAGGGCTGCTAGGAGCGGCGATTGCCCGTCCTCTGTGTCGAGCACTCGAGGACTCCTGGATGGGAGCAGTCCTCATTTTTTCTTTGAGGTCATGGGCCTCGTGGCGCCACTGCATAATATCGGCTTCTCAGTAACCAGGAGAAATCAAGGAACAATATTATTACTCCAAGGCAAATATACTTATAGTTTGGTCTTCCAATTGATTTTCTTGAATCGGTGATGCCGCCTGACCCCCCAGGGTGCCTGGCTTGGTCTGCTTTATTGGAGGACTCTTGCACTCTGCAGCGGGCTGCCGCTCTTCTTGGTGCTGCCCCCCCCCTTCTTTCTTTGTTCTACGGTTGTCCCCTCTTGTTGCTCGAGGACTTCGGTAGTTTGCATCACACCGGGTTTTCTACGTTGCCCGCCATAACTTTCCCGTGCTTGCTGCTGGGAGCGTCAGCATCCGCCGGTGCTCCATCGTGCTGGGCGGCAGCGCTGATTTGGTCCTCGTCGTCATCCGACCACTCTAGCATAGCCGTTTCGTCATGGCCAACAGTTCGGTCCTCTCCAAGAGAGATGCCACCGGGTTTGTGTGCATGAGAGCCTTGCGGTTTTACCTCACTCCTGTTTGGACGCTCGTCTACTACGGTCTTTTCCCATGGACCTTCTGACACTGGGGTTGGGACTATCTGATGAGGAGCTTGGCTCATCCTCTTTGGTCCTATAGGCAGCCGCCGAACATCTACTCCTTTAGGCCAATCAGCTCTCGGTACATTTGAAAAGTATATGCCCTATCCTGCGAATGGATCTTTTCATAAGTAAGTCAGTCCTATGCTCGGCAATTAATGCCTGGTCAATGAGAAGTGAAAGGGTTACTGAGGAGGTGGATTGCGTAGTTGAAGCCTTCGTTCCTTTTGGCCTGCTGATGAGATGTTGGAAGTAATAGATCCATGGCATGATCCATTACTTCTTTCTTCTTCGTCAGGCGGTCCATGCTTTCACGGGTACCGTCGTTATCACCTTAAAGTCAAACATCGGTGGGCCCTCTTTGCAAGGTTGGATGCGCCCGCACTATGAAGCTAGCTGCAACCAGTTCACCCTAAGCTCCACACCCTTAATCAATTCCGAAGTTCCATACTTGCTCCATGTCAGCGTTGTGGGTCTCTCTGACCAGTTACTATGGTTAACCGGGATGTGGATGGACGTCACATCAATCATTGGGTGACTTTGTTTGATATAGAACCATCTGGATTCCAACCTTTCAGGAGTATCAGCGGAACATTGATGTTTTATTCGCTGGCCATCCCATCTCTGAGCTACAGGTAAACACCACCGACCACCTTTGAACCGCTGCCCCCTTTCTCTTTAGACAGAATAGGTGCCTGAAGAGGTTGAAGTGTGGAAGAAGACTAAGAAACGCCTCACAGAAATGGATAAAGATGGACACATGCAGTATGGTTGGGGTGCAGGTTGCAGAGGCCTAATCGCCCAAAACTCATAAGATCCCTTAGACAAGGGTGGACAGGAAACCTAATCTTGCCAGAAATAATCTTCAAATACTATAGCCTCATCAGTATGTGGTGTCAAGAAGGGCTCACCACTAGCCAGCCACCATCCAGCAGTGAGACGGTCTGGGAAACGCCCACCGCCACACCTATCAAGATCCACCGCATCTTCGATGCAACCCACTCCTCGTCGTGGCTGGCTCGGTTGGGCCACTTTTCTTCGGCTTTGTGGCTCCTTTTTTTGGCGCCATTTTTTATGGATTAGAAACTGGTTGGAGGCGAGTGCTCGTGATGGTGCGGAATGTGGAGCGTAGGGTTTGCAAAGGAAGGAAGGAAGAAAGGCTAACTGAGTGATGTAGGAGGCGATGTCTGTGGCGGCGCGATTATAAAGCATTTCCTCTAGTTTTCATTGCGCTTGAGGGTTTTTGGGAAACCGTTCCGCGATCAGCGCTTCTAGACTCCTCCGAAATGGTTTAATGGGCCGAACTTGGGCTACATGTTGCATAGCCCACGCCTCTAATTTATCGCCGCCACTTATTCTCGATTTCTCCGCATTTTAATAATGAGGCTTAGTAACTGATATATATACAGCCATTACTTTGAACTTTTTGCCACGTTTGATTTATCCTGATATCTACGCCAGAAACACAGGGACTAGCTACCTGCTCGGATGATTTACTAATTTCTAAGCCTGGCATCACATGACTATGTCACCTACTGTCAGGACTCGGGGACTAAGTGGGCACACTTCACCTTATGGTGAAATGTGTTTGTTTTTATCTTGAGGGCTACGCTCGGGGACTGGCTAACTGCTCGGATGATTTCTAATTTCTGAGCTGGCACCCGTGACTACGTCACCTATGTCAGGCTCGGGGACTAGTGGGCACACTTCACCTTGCGGTGAAATGTTTTGTTTTTTATCTGAGGCTACGCTCGGGGATGGCTAATGCTCGGATGATTTACTAATTTCTGAGCCTGGCCACCACAGACTACGTCACCAGCCTACTCAGGCTCGGGGACATTGGGCACACTTCACCTTGCGGGAATGTGTTTGTTTTCTGAAAGCACTCGAGCATCACAAAAGATAAACCCAGGTATCTTTAACCCTATTTTCGGATTCTAAGTGGGCACACTTTTCATTTTACCAGCTATGAATTTTCAATTTTGGACTTGAGCTCCTTCACCTTATGACAAGCCGTGCTCAGAACACACTGCTCGGTGATGTTGTACGCTGCTCGGATTAGCCGCTCACAACTGCTCGACGACTCTTATGGTGGTCGGACCATGATTTGGATAGCTCGGTTTGGTTCGCACCTGCTCAGAAAGTCTCAGACGGCATTGCACAATGGGTCAAGGCGCTCGAGGACGAGCTTGGGGGGTACGACCCCAGATACCCATGGCAGGTCACATGGGCTATGCCCCAAGGGCGGCCAGCCCACAAGAAGGAGCCTTGCGGGGCCTGATTCTGCTCGACGACTCCTGCAAGGCACGGGAGGATATTCTGAAGATGTTACGAGATCTGATAGATACGTATGATTCCCATGTTTCTTGTAATCTATTATTACTTTTGGTTATCTCTCAGATCTAACCGAGTTGTAACATGCCCCTAGACTATATAAGGCGGGCAGGGACCCCCTACGAAATCACGACAAATCATAGGATAGCTAATACAAATCAACAGACCAAGGAGTAAGGTATTACATCATACTGTTGACTACCGTTTTTTGCACGTGTCAAAATAATCGGAGTGGACTAATCGGCAAGGGGAAAGTTATTGAATACTTTGATAGCCGATGAAAGCCAGTTTGTAAAGATGGTTGCCGATAGCTGGTGATGGTCGATGGAAAGGTTGATTTGGACTCGGGCGTTGCCGATGAGGTTGGAGGTGTTATTGTCGATGCCGATGAAGGGAGGCTTGAGGACTACTGCCGATGAAACATGGAGTATGCCGATGAAGGGAGGCTTGAAGACTACTGCCGATGAAACAGGGAGTATGCCGATGAAGGAAGACTTGAAGACTACTGCCGATGAAATAGGGAGTATGCCGATGGGAAGGAGGACGGTGATGAATTTCCATCAGTAATTGAGGTGGGACAGGAATAGATAGGAGTTGATTTCCTTTTCTATATTTGTTAGGGTATGATTCATGTAAGAGTCACGTGTTTCCTTAGATATGGGATTGGTAGTCCTAGTTGTGTTGGGTTGTGTCTCTTTAGATCAGGGTATAAATATGGAGTAAGGGGCAATGTAATATATACATCAATCAATATCAAAACCAATTTTTTACTCCTATTTGCATCTACTTACTTTTCGGCGACTTCGTCATTTGCATATTTTTTCCTTTTTTACGAGTTCTCATTGATTCAGCGAGCTGCATCGTTTTCAGTTGCGAATCTTCGGCGATTCATCGAGTTCCGCGTGAGCACCTCTGGCCGTGACTTCTGGCGTATCGCTGTTGTCAGGACCAAGTGTTCGTATCTTAATCCTTGTCGATTAGCAGGTCAAATCGACTGGCACGCTTTGGATATCGATTTCGGGTATTAGACCCTTTGTGTTTGCAGATCCACTTTTGCATCAACACATCTTTTGGCACGCCTCGGTGGGACCAATCAATCAATATGTTTCAATCCCGAGATCGATTCAGGGAAACATTATCGCAGTAGTATCAGAAGAAGATCTCAAGGAAGAACAAGAGGCAGGCTATGGAAAAGGCTGTAGAAGAATACAAGCAGCTTTGTCTGAGATCGTTTAGCTTGAACAAGAGTGGACAAGTCATCCAGAAGCAAGATTTGCCGTTGCCTCGGACAGGTTACCTTTGACTCCAATCCTGGTAAACTTCAAGAGATGGTTAATTCTGCAGTAAATCATGCTTTGATTAATCATTCCAATGTGCTGTCCAATACTGTTCATAATGCTTGTGGTTCGAACTCTCAAAGAAGGACAAGCGGCACCACATTACGTTGGGCCTGCCTATCATCAACCAGAGCCGGCATCTGTCAAAACTCCATCGGCTCCTTCGGCCGTTGTGGGTACAGAAGTTACTTCCCCTCCAGTATTGGCAGGCTCACCTAATATTCAATCTACACCGATACAATCAGATCAGGTACTACCTAGGAGGGCGAGTTCAGCTTAATACAGATCTATCGGCATCAGCTATGTCAGGCCCTGTGTCTCAGAATAGCCAGATTCCTACTAATTGGTTGGGGATATGGCATGCCTCCAGAGTCATCTGCTTTCAATCCTAGATTACCTCAAGTGTTTGATGCAGTAGGAAGAGCGCCTATACCATCGGCCGTTTCGCCGATGGCTCAAGTGCCTCAATATGCCGCAACTACTTCTGTGCAACCAACTCCAGGAGGTTTCCAGATGCCTATGGTTCAAACATTCAATTCAAGTCCATCGGCGAGCTTACTGCCGAATGCAGCAGAAAGCCCCTGCTATGAGTCAAACTGGGGTTCAGTTCATGCCTCAAACAGTTATAATTATCCAACAATATCAGCAAATTACTAGCCATCGGTAAGTTTTGTACCGATGAGTTCTAATAATGATTGGTCAGGACAGTTACCTGTTCAACATACAGTTCAGCGAAATCAGCAGGTTGCAGGGATTCAACAAGGTCATATGCAAGCTGGTTTCCAGAATCAAGCATCGGCAGCCCAGCCGATGAATCCTTTCCAACAGGCTAATGGGCCACAAGTAACGGCAAATATGCCGATTGCTGGAGATCGTGGGCTACAAAGATATGTGGAGGGATGTCAGCAGGCACCTCCTGTGGAAATTCAACCAGTTCGTCAGCAGGAGGCTGATGCTTTTTGGGGCCGATAAGATAGCAGAAATTGTGAAGGATCAGTTTGGGATAAAGCCCAAGGTCAATACTTATTCTTATCGGACTCCATACCCTCCTGCATACGATTTAATTCGTCTCCCAAATCGGTACAAGGTACCGGATTTCACTAAATTCTCTGGGCAAGATGATACATCAACAATGGAACATGTCAATCGCTTCATTATTCAATGTGGAGAGGCAGCTAACAGAGATGAATTAAGAGTTCGATTATTTTCATCATCTTTGTCTGGATCAGCATTTACATGGTTCATTTCATTACCACCAAATTCTATTATTACTTGGGTTGATCTAGAAAAACAATTCCATAAGTATTTCTTTGCTGGAATCCATGAAAAGAAGCTTACCGATTTAGTAAAATTGAGACAGCGTAATGATGAATCGGTAGAGAGCTTTGTACAAAGGCTACGAGATGTAAAAAATAAGTGCTACAGCCTGGTGCTGGATGATCGGCAGCTTGCCGATCTAGCTTTCCAAGGGTTATTGCCACATCTTAAAGACAGATATGCTTCTCAGGAGTTTGAAAGCCTCAGTCATCTTGTGCAAAGGATCTCTGATCAAGATACTAGGGTTTTTGAACCTAAAAAGAACTGGAGTAAAAAGGTATCATTTGTTGAAGTAGGAGATTCTGACTCTGATGAAGAACCAGTTATCGGCTTAGCTGAGTGGGTTAAGAATAAAAAGCCGATATCATGTCCCTTTGGTCAAAAAGAGCCAGAAAAGTTTACCTTTGATATCACCAAGGCCGATAAAATATTTGATCTTCTGCTTCAAGAGGGCCAAATTAAGCTGTCACCTAATCATGTGATCCCATCGGCAGAAGAGTTTGAAGAAGATTTTGTACTGCAAATGGCACAATGCAACTTCACATAGTACAAATGAGTGCAAGGTATTCAGGCAACAGTTACAATCGGCTATTGAATCTGGGAGAATTAAGTTTGGTACTTCCAAGGCCCAGAAGTCGATGAAAATTGATCAACACCCTTTTCCAGCAAATATGTTGGATGCCAAAGGAAAGACCAAGGTATTGACGTCAGAGGCTGCTGAGAGAAAACGCGTCAGTGGACCCCCCAACATCGGATAACTACCGATGATGCAAAGAGTAAGGGTTTGCTAGGAGAAAGCAGTAGTAGTTCCAAAAATCCTCCTCGACCTGGCATTGTGATTACTCATCGAAGGCAGCAGGAGGGTTGGCGTCAACGTAATGACCGATATCGACAACAGCAAGAAATGAGACTTCAGGAAGAATGGAATCGACATAAAGATCATTGGAGATGTCCGTTTTTCATCCATTGCTGGGAAGAAGGTATTAAATTGCCAACTATTGAAAATTGCCCTGAGTGTAATGGTTATTACGGAGTCAATCGCTCAGAAAGGAGGTTTCAACTTGGTAATCAGGGTTTGTCTATCAATGAGCCGATCAGAGGCAGAGCATCAGTGCATGATCGGCTGGGGGGCAGACTTAGTGTACATGAGAGGCTTGGTAAATGCGCTGGATATTTTCCAAGGAATCAAGAGGAGCTTGAGGAGATGGCAAATGCAAGAGTTCCCGATGAGGAAATATTCTACAGGGACCCTAATATACGTCGTGTAGAACCAACTAGGACTTGTTATCAGCCGGTTTGGAAAACCAAGTTTCCTCGATGGTGCCCAGAGGGTCTGACAAAGACGCAGAGAAGGAGGATGCAACGTGAGCGTCAGGAGGATTTATACCAAGAGGAAAATTCCTCCAATGAAAGACCTGGTCATCAGCAGTGGCAGGTAAAACACAAAAATAAGGGTCCATCGGCAGATGTTAATATGGTATTCATGTTGCCGATGGAGTTTTTGGCATTATCTGATAATGAGGAAGAAGTTGTTCTCTCTGATCAAGTAGCTCAGTTAACACTAGATCCAATGATGGCTGTTTTTGAGAAACCTATCGATGACGAGAGACAGCATCTTAAGGCTTTATTTGTGAAGGGCAGAGTTGATGGGCAGCCTGTGTCTAAGGTACTTATTGATGGAGGGGCTGCGATTAATATTATGCCTTACGTGATGTATCGGAAACTTGGTAAGGGAGATCAAGACTTGACCAAAACCGATATGATGTTGAAAGATTTTGAAGGCAATGTGTCACCGGCTAAAGGGGCAGTGTGCGTTGAATTGACCATCGGCAGCAAAACCTTGCCAACGACGTTCTTTGTTATCAACGGCAAGGGTGCATATAATCTGCTTCTAGGGAGGGATTGGATTCATGCTAATTGTTGTGTTCCTTCTACAATGCATCAATGCCTCGTACAGTGGATTGGGGATAAGATTGAGGTCGTCCCTGGTGATTCTTCTTATATCATCGCATCGGCAGAATCAGATACTTATGAGCGAACTAAATGCATATCAGGAGAAGCTTGGGAAAAAGAGTTCCTTAGAGTTGCTGATTATGAAATTCCACCGATCCAAGCAGTCGGTTCTGAAGAGGAGTTTTAATGGATAGGTTTGCCGATGATGGAAAATTAGGCCAAGGGTTCACATCGGCAGATGATTTAGTAGAAGTAGATATCGGTGATGGTGATAGGTCAAGACCTACTTTTATTAGTGCTAAGTTAGATTCCAAGTGTAAGCAGCGAATAACAGATTTGTTAAAAGAGTATAAAGATTGTTTTGCTTGGGATTATACTGAGATGCCTGGATTAGACCGATCGATAGTTGAACATCGGTTACCTATCAAATCTGGATTTTGGCCACATCAGCAGCCAGCGCGCCGATGCAACCCTAATGTACTTCCTGACATTAAGGCCGAAATAACTAAATTAATTGAAGCAAAGTTTATTCGGCAATGTCGATATGCAGAGTGGATCTCTAATGTGGTTCCTGTTTATAAGAAAAATGGAAAACTTCGTGTCTGTATTGATTTCAGGAATCTCAACAAAGCCACACCGATGGATGGCTATCCAATGCCGATTGCTGATTTGTTGATTGATGCTGCGGCTGGACATCAAATTATCAGCTTCATGGATGGTAATGTAGGTTACAATCAAATATTCATGGCTGAGGAAGATATTCCCAAGACTGCTTTCAGATGTCCAGGTCATGTGGGGTTGTTCGAGTGGATAGTCATGACGTTTGGTTTGAAAAATGCCGGTGCTACTTATCAAAGGGCTATGAACTTTATTTTTCATGAGTACATCAGCACATTAGTGGAGATCTACATTGATGATGTAGTGATTAAGTCTGGAGATATCACAGCACATTTAGCCGATCTGCGAAAGATACTGGAGTACACAAGGAAGCATGGATTGAAGATGAATCCTAATAAATGTGCATTCGGTGTATCGGCAGGACAATTCTTGGGTTTTATGGTGCATCAGCGGGGCATTGAAATCAGTAGGAAGTCTATTGATGCAATTAACAAGGTGATTGCTCCTGCCAATAAGACTGAATTGTAATCTTTGATTGGTAAGATTAATTTCATTAGAAGATTCATATCTAATCTGTCGGGTAAGATCAAGGCTTTCAGCCCACTACTTAAATTGAAAGCTGATCAGGAATTTGTATGGGGAGTTGAACAGCAATTAGCCCTTGATGAAATTAAGAAATATTTATCAAATCCTCCAGTGCTAGTTCCACCTCAACATGGGAAGCCTTTCAGGTTATATTTGTCAGCTGATGATACAGTTATCGGTTCAGCTCTTATTCAAGAATTTGAAGGGAAAGAACGTGTTATTTATTATTGAGCAGAAGATTAGTGAATGCTGAGACGAGGTATTCGGCCATCGAAAAATTGTGTCTGTGTTTATACTTTTCTTGTGTCAAATTAAGGCATTATTTGTTATCTGCCGAATGTACGGTCATATGCAAAGACGATGTGGTCAAGTATATGCTGTCGATGCCGATATTAAGTGGTAGAATCGGCAAATGGATTTTAGCATTATCAGAATTCGAACTACGCTACAAATCAACTAAGGCAGTTAAAGGGCAAGTGATGGCTGACTTTGTCACTCAGCATTGTAATACAGTGGACTCTCTGGGGATTGCTCCCTAGACACTTTTCTTCGATGGGTCCACATGTGGTGAAGGAGTAGGTATCGGCATTGTGTTAATTTCACCTCAAGGAAGGAAGTATGAGTTTTCATTGCCGATTGTTGCTACAGCGACAAACAATCAAGCTGAATACCAAGCCTTGATAAAAGGGTTAGAATTGCTAAAGGAGATACATGCCGATGTTGTTGAAATCTTTGGTGATTCTATGCTAGTTATAAATCAATTGGCTGGAATTTATGAATGCCGAAGTGAAGCTTTGATTTCGTATTATGAAAGATGTTTGCAATTGTTGAAAGGATTTAGAGATTTTCGTCTTGAACATATCTCTCGATTGCATAATGAGGAAGCTAATCGACTAGCTCAGCATGCTTCAGGGTATCAGCCTATTCAGGAAGTGCTAACATCGGCAGTTGATACCGATGACTGGAGGAAAGAGATTGTCGATTATTTAAAGGATCCATATAGAAAGGTTGAGAGACGTATAAGGTTCCAAGCTACCAAATATGTGCTCCTCGATGATGAATTATATTATCAAACTATAGATGGAGTTTTACTTAGATGTGTTAGCAATGATGAATCGAAAAGCTTGATGGGTGAAATTCATGAAGGAGTATGTGGGGCACATCAATCGGCTTTCAAGATGAAATGGATGATCAGAAGGAATGGGTACTATTGGCCGACTATTCTTGAAGATTGTTTTAAATATTTTAAGGGATGCCAGGGGTGTCAAAAGTTTGGTAATATTCAAAGAGCGCCTGCATCGGCTATGAATCCTATAATCAAACCATGGCCGTTCCGGGGATGGGCTATTGATCTCATTGGTCAGATTTATCCGCCATCGAGTAAAGGACATAAATTTATTCTGGTTGCTACCGATTATTTCACAAAGTGGGTTGAGGCAATTCCTTTAAAAAAGGTGACATCGGTCAATATGATTGATTTTGTGAAAGAGCATATTGTTTACCGATTTGGTATTCCTCAGACTATCACTACCGATCAGGGCACTATGTTTACATCAGGAGAATTTGATGAGTTTGCTGTAGGTATGGGAATTAAAATTTTAAATTCTTCTCCATATTATGCTCAAGCTAATGGTCAAGCTGAGGCTTCTAACAAAGGGATCATCAAACTCATTAAGCGCAAAATTAAAGAAAATCCTAGGAGGTGGCATACAGTATTAAATGAAGCCTTGTGGTCATATCGGATGTCATGTCATGGTGCAACCAAAGTAACGCCTTATCAGTTAGTATATGGACACAATGCAGTATTGCCTTGGGAAATTAAGGTTGGCTCTAGACGAATACGTTCTCAAAATCAGCTGACAGCCGATGATTATAATACTCTTATGAAGGATGAGTTGGAAGATGTGGCGGGTCATCGGTTAAGGGCTTTAGTTAGTATCGAAGAAAATAAGAAAAGAGTAGCTAGATGGTATGACAAGAAGGTGAAAGTAAAAGAGTTTGCCGATGGAGATCTGGTCTGGAAATTGATTTTACCGATTGGGACTAAAAGTTCAAAGTTTGGAAAGTGGTCTCCTAATTGGGAAGGTCCATATCGGATAAATCAGTCTGTTCCTGGTAATGCATATATTTTAGAAACCCTCGAAGGGGTTGTGTTTCCCAGAGCGTTAAATGGAAAATATTTAAAGAAATATTACCCTAGTATCTGGATAGATGCATAAAAGTATAAGTGCCGATAACAGTACTATCGGCTAGAATTATGCAAGGATGTCAATGTCTCATAAAGTGCCGATACAATAAATAAGATTACACGTTCAACAAGGATTGGATAGCTAATATCGCACGCAGGCGAATCTGGTCGGCTTCCTCCATTTCTTTGATATCGTCATCGGCAGCACCCTCCACAGGCTTGAGTTTTTTCTTCATGGCTAAAGCTTTGCGTGCTTGGATATCTCTTTCTTGCTGAAGGGCTTTGACGGCATTGGGTAGCTGGCTTTCTTCTTGTTGAGCATGAGTTAAAGCTGCATCGATTTCTTTCAATTCAGCCAATAGAGCTATCTTCCTTGCTGATAGATCCAAGATTTTCTGCTTAAGTGCAGCACCCAAAGTCTGCAAGTTGACGATGCCCTTGTGCTTCTCATCAGCGATTTGTTTCAGTTGTAGCATCTCTTCTTTGAGTTGAGCTTGAGCTGCTCTATCGGCAATGCGCTGAGCAGCCCGTTGATATTGCAGTTGGCGGCTTTCTAAGTGAGCTGCTGGGAAGAGTACTTCTTCAACATCGGCAGGGACCTGGCCACGAATTGTTTTGAAAATTGCCTTTGCGGGGTCCGAGTCATCTACCAGTTGGGCGGTACCTTGCTGTAGCAAGTTCAGGAGGGTTTCCAACTTGGATTTAGTCTCTGCCGATATTGTTCCCAGTGCAAGGGAAGAACTTGTCTCCTCTCCATCGTCGTCAGAAATGTCAATGGCAAAGGAAAATAGGCTGTTCGGGGAGTCTTGTTCCTGAGAGAGAGAAAAGGAGATCAGTTAGGGGTAAGTATGAGTATTGTAAAATCAGCTAGGTTGATCGGTTTACCTGTTTCAAGGCAATTTCCTGTGCTTGACTGGAGGAAGCAACCTGGAGTATGTCATGTGGGGGATCGGCTGAGCTTGCCGATGGGATATCCTCTGTGACTTCATCGGTGGTGGGCTCTTGAGGTATGATGACCGATGACATTGGGGCAGATGTAGGGATCGGCATAGACCTTTGTCGTTTTGGCTGTGCTTCAGTATCTGTTAAAGCTTTGCGCTTTGCTTGGGCATCGGCAACGATTGGCTGGGGGGCATCGACACTTGTTGGTTGTGAAGCTTGGACATCTGGTACGTTTGCCGATGTACCCAATTGTTGCTGCAAAACAAGTGTAAGATATGATATTTAACAGATAAAATGTAAAGTCAGGAAGCTACCTCTGAAGGTTCATCGAAAGAAGTGGTGCTTGATATCGGCGGAATTGCCGATGACGATCCAGTAGCAGCTCTTACCCCCTGATGATTAAGGTTAATACAGTTTGTGATCGGCATAAGTGAAAATAAACAAGGTTGTTACCTTAAATGCTTTGACCAAGGTTGTAGCAGCGGCCGATGGAGTAGCCCTGGATGTAGCCAATTTGGACTTAGAAGTGATGGTCTTGGTACGAATCTTCTGGTGGGTCAAAGCGGCTAAGGTGGGAGCGTTGTAGCCGATCGGCGATGTTGGGGAAACAGGCCGGAGATTGAAGGGTTTCCCACTTTTGCTCACCGATGGTGCTAGGTTGTTAACCTGTTACAAGAGAATCAGTTACTGATATATGAAGGGAAAAGCAGAAGGGAGTTAAAGGAAACTTACCGCGTCGTCAGGGATGGCATATTCAGGATCGATCATGTGCCGATATGTGTGAGCAGAAGTTGCGAACAGTTGTTCTTTCCACTCTCGCCACCATTGCTTATATGACTCGGTGATGAAAGATATTGGTGTCCAGGTGGATATATCAACATCTATAGTATTGGCATCGGGGGAGAGTTGTACTACCTTGTTCCAATCTGTTCCGCAGGTGATTGTTTCCCTGGGTTTGATCACATCGGCAAAGCAGAGTTTGATTGGCAGTTGCCCAAAAGCCAATTGGCGGGATACTGCCGATGGGTTGTAAAATTCATATGTAATGTTGGTGTTTTTCCCGCTGCCGAATGTGTTTACTGGAATTGCCCTGGGAGTGATGATAGCCATCATGAGCTCGTTATCTTGATTCAGAGTGTCATCGGCAAAGTTGAAAAGAAGGGGGAATCTGTTTTCTTCGTCAATATAAGGCACCCAGGCCCTATGATCACGAGAAAGACCATTGTAGAAGCTTTGAAAGAATCTGCCGATTTGGTCTTCGTTGGCTTCTGTTCCAGGAAGGACAATTATGGCTTCACCAAAATTGAGGGGTGAGCGTGTTGCCGATTCATCATCCCCAAGCACATAGTCTTCAGCAATTTCTCATGGGAATTGTTGAGCAAAAAAGTCCCATTGCAAACGTTTGTGCATATGGGCATTCAGCCACATGTTGATAAACCACCACGGGCCTCCCAGGTTGCCGATGGGTTCGCCAAGCAAAAGTTTCTGAGACACTTGATGAAGAAGATGATAAGTGGAGCTCAGAAGGTATCGGCCAAGAGGAAACCTTACGCCATTAGCCAAAAGTTTAGCTGCAGGGAGGAAGGCGTTGGTTGGTCCTACTGATCGACCACAGAAGATAAATTTTTCTAACCACATATTTAGGAATGTGGCATGTTCCCTCTGGCTAAGTGTCCCGGTTTTCTGGTATTCTTGAATATATCCTGTCCAACCGCCGATGTTGCGGGTATTCACCCTATATTCAGACTTTCTACCATAGATGGAGCCTTCATCGGCAGTTGAGATGTCCAAGCCAGTAAGCATGTGGATATCGGCAAGGGTAGGAGTAGCTGGGCCATGTCCAAACATAAAAGTATTGGTTGTGTCTGACCAGAAATAAGCAGCTGCAATTATCATTGATTCATTTTTCTGCATATCGGCAATAGAGAGCCTAATGCATTGGTCTAGCCTTCGTTCTGCCCAGTATACTTGCATCGATCTATTAACCCTCAAGTACCAATCTTTCCACCCTTTGGTGGTTTTGGGCCAAGATCGGAATGTGTCTTTCCACAAATTCAGAGAGAAATTTTGGGCTCTAAAGGGGATTCTGTTAACCTCTGCATTGATCAGATCGGTTGGATCTGGGTTGCCCATTGGTCCAAGGCATTGGACGTGCGGCTGATCGGTTGGGATAACTAATTTGTTGCGCAGTTCCTAAGGTTATGGAATCCAGAAGACAGAAGAAAGGAAAAATCACCAACTGAATGAATTTGCAAAAAGATCAAAGTAAAAGGTAATGGAAGTGGAGCGAACCACGGGGACATCGAAGTTGATGGCCATTGTCTTGAGGAAGGTGGAGGTATGAGCCGGAAACTTGAAGTTAGCGCCGGAGAAGGGTTCTTGTTGGTTGAGGTCGCGCGGTTGTTCGTCGGAGTCGCCGCCGGAGAGAGAGAATGCCAAGGATTGGAGGCTGAAGGTAGAAAATGAGGGTTCCGGAGAAATCTATTTATAAGCCGCCCAGAATAAGGGTATTTTGGACTTATCTCTATATCGCGCGCATATAGGTCAAGGCGGTTCAGAGGGATATGGTAACTGTTCGCGCGATAATCAGGGGATTGTACAGATGAGTTGATGACAAGTAATCATGACTTGGAGGGGATATCGATACATGATATTTTAATTTTGAAAATGGCAGCATTATCATGTTAAGATCTTGCCGATGGGTTATTGTTTCGGTATCTTAACCATAATCAAGGCAAGAGTGGTTGGCGATTGTGCGATATTTACTGAAGTGCGTGAATCAAGATTAGATTTGATTGGATTTGATAACAAATCAAGTTTTGGCTTGGAGAATGAGTTACGGTAATCGGGCAAAGACAAGCGTTATCTGGAGTAAATTTCGGAGCATTAATGGTTTTATACTCCGAAATTGGGGGGCATGTGTTGACACTGTTTTTTGCACGTGTCAAAATAATCGGAGTGGACTAATCGGCAAGGGGAAAGTTATTGAATACTTTGATAGCCGATGAAAGCCAGTTTGTAAAGATGGTTGCCGATAGCTGGTGATGGTCGATGGAAAGGTTGATTTGGACTCGGGCGTTGCCGATGAGGTTGGAGGTGTTATTGTCGATGCCGATGAAGGGAGGCTTGAGGACTACTGCCGATGAAACATGGAGTATGCCGATGAAGGGAGGCTTGAAGACTACTGCCGATGAAACAGGGAGTATGCCGATGAAGGAAGACTTGAAGACTACTGCCGATGAAATAGGGAGTATGCCGATGGGAAGGAGGACGGTGAGATTTCCATCGTAATTGAGGCGGACAATAGATAGGAGTTGATTTCCTTTTCTATATTTGTTAGGGTATGATTCATGTAAGAGTCACGTGTTTCCTTAGATATGGGATTGGTGTCCTAGTTGTGTTTGGTTGTGTCTCTTTAGATCAGGGTATAAATATGGAGTAAGGGGCAATGTAATATATACATCAATCAATATCAAAACCAATTTTTACTCCTATTTGCATCTACTTACTTTTCGGCGACTTCATCAATTTGCATATTTTTCCTTTTTTACGAGTTCTCATTGATTCGGCGAGCTGCATCGTTTCAGTGCGATCTTCGGCGATTCTCGAGTTCTGCGTGAGCACCTCTTGGCCGTGACTTCCGGGCGTATCGCTGTTGTCAGGACCAAAGTGTTCGTATCTTCATCCTTGTCGATTAGCAGGTCAAATCGACTGGCACGCTTTGGATATCGATTCGGGTATTAGCCCTTTGTGTTTGCAGATTCACTTTTGCATCAACACATACTAATGGCCTGAACCTGTATAACTCATGTGTCTCTGTTGCCTTCTTGTTCTTGATTACACGCTCCTCTGCTAATCAATCTACCATCGCGGGATACCCCTTGGTGGACTGCCGACGATATTCTATCGATAATAAGTAACAAAGATCCATTTAAAACTCACAGGTGACAGGTAATCACCTGACTAAGCATGAGTAAGTATAACTAGTCATTTACGAATAAAACATGTAATCAAGGTAGATATGGAAAGCAAGGTTGGTAATGCACCAATTAGGTTTCCACTTGACTCCTAATCACTTAATGCAGTATATAAAAGCAAAAGCGATAAAATTTGTAAAACACAAGGTAGGGTTAAATGCATCCGGGGCTTGCCTTCGTTGACGAAAAAGTTAGGATCCAGAGTCGTCCCACAATTATCCGACCTGACCTCAATAGACGGATTAACTTCCTCTGCAACTTGATTAACTACCATGTGTTCACTTTCGTTCACTACACGTAGTAACAATGCCATGTTTAACATGATGCGGAATATGAAACATGATGCTTGATGATGGATGTAAAATTAACAAACTGAATACAACTTTCCTTCGTGGTACAGTTGCAAGACAAACGAATTAAATCTTTTTTATAAACCCAACTACTTACTTTAAGTACCAAGAATCATCTTATGCTAATGACCCAAGGTCATCACTCAATCAAAATTTCAAACAAAACCTAAGTCATTAAGGTTTGCTATCTAACTAACATCACACAATTAACTATAGAGAGCAAGCACATCAAGCATGACACAAGTTTAACAAAGTCACAAGTATCATAACTTGACCATCAACAAGGGCATAAGCCACACTTAGCAACACATGGAGTAAACAACCACAACTAGCATATGTCTATTTCAGGACTAGAAACAACAGCTTCATGTTTGGATCATAACTAGAGTTATACAAATCCAATAGCCATGCAACAAGACATTCTAGAAAGATTATGAAATTTTCTACAACTCATCTTTAATCATCTTAGCATGATTCTCAAGTTAACTAAGTCAAATATACCCATTTATAGAAACTGGTCCACAATTGACAGAGAGCAGCCATTTTTGAAACCCAACTTTAAACATACATAACTCACAAACCACAAGGCCAAATACCACCAAATTTTAACATCAGCTAGATACATGAATTATCTACAACTTTGTTATTAACAAGTTTCTTGGAAAACATCATTATCATGATGTAATCCAAACAGTCCCAAAAACTGTCCCGAAACAACAATTTGCAAGGAAATAATTATTAAGTCACTAATACAACAACCAATGACCATGACATTTTTATCCCATATCAATCATCACATGAGTAGCATGCCATAAAAATTTCACTTCATTTGGAGCCCTACATCTATAGTTATGAAAAAGGACAAATACAACTAGCATTAAAACCCTAACTTCACAAATCTATTTTTACAGCTAAAACTTTAAACTAAAACATGACATATTATAGATCTATTACATAAGAAATTTCACAAGGATTCCAAAAAAGTCCCCATTTGTTATTTTACTATTTTTCTATGGTTTTGTACGAATTATCAAACTTCAGTAAATTTCAAAGCAAACAGATCCAAAAGGCACTATTCACATGAGTCTGCGGTTCACAGAAAAGCCCCTCTATTCCCGAATTTGAAGACAAAGTCCCTGATCACGATTTTGAAGAATAGAGGATGCTTGAGAAGCTCGATTTCCTGTCAGATGATGCTCATAGGCGGCGAAGGAGAGGTGCTGGAGCAAGCAAGGACCTGTGCACACCCGTGTGTGGATGAATTGTTGCCGGAGATGACCGGTAAAGGGCTGCCCACGTGCACCGGCGATCTACAGCGGCAGACATGGCGGCAGGCTGCGTTCCGACGTGTCCTATGGACAAGACGAGCAACTAGTTTGCTTGTGAGCATCACGGCACAGAGGTAAGCGCAAAACAAGAGAAAGAAATGAGTGAGAGCAGCCGGAGTAGGCCGGCCATGGCGGAGGCGAACTCAGCGGCCATGACGAATGGCCACGGCGTGAACGGCAGCGGTGTCGTTCCAGCGTGCTCTGAGCGGTAGAGGTAAAATGAATAAGTTAACGAGCAACACAGTATCACAAAGAACTTAGAACCATACTCGGGAGGAGGAGATAGGCACCAGAGCGCTCTGGCCATGGAGAGGTGGAGCTCGGCGGCCATGGCGGCTCGGCCGCGACGAAATTCGAGCGCGCGGGCAATCTAAGCAGGGAAAAAGGGTGAGGGAGCATCATAAGGAGCAAGTGAAGCTAGGTGAGCGAGCTATTGGGTGATGGTTGATCATCGGCGATGAATTTCACCGGCAAAGAGAGCTCGACCGGCGGCGGGTTCTAAGAGAGAAAAATGGAGAGACGGCGCCGGCACTTGGCTTTAAAGCTCGACCACGGACACAAAGACGACATGTAGCAGCTTCTCCAAGCCAGCATGGAGCCGAAGGCAGCCACGACGACGACTGGAAGACGATCGAAGATCACCGATGGTGAGGTGGCTTCCGTGGTTACTGTTCACCGAATTTACAGAATTGCCACTCGCTTTGAATCCCAAATTACTCCCAAATTTATGTGGCAACTCAAAAATCTCCAAAAATAAAAGTTGTTCCAAATTCAAAGTTCTACAACTTTGCTTTTATAACCAACCCCTAATTTGGTCTACATTTTGAAATAAACTTTTGAATTAAAATAGGGAATATTTAACGATTTACGCCTTTTCGAATTACTTCAAAATTTTCATAACAACTTTGAAAACTCCAAAAACAAACTTTGTATAACTTGACAAGCTATATACTTTTGCTTTTAGGCTCAACCCCAAAATTTGCTTAGATTTTGAAATGAGTTACCCAGGGTGAATTAAATGCTGGAAATTCGGGTTTTCGGAAATCCAATTAAACACAAATGTTTTGAAATTGATTCATCCACCCAAGTCAACACATATCATAAAACAAGGTTCACAAAGTTTCCTAATCATTATTATTAACATTATTTTAGGTAGTATATAAAACACTCCATAAAATAACATTTGCATACTATAATATAAACATGAAATGCATTCATGAGTTGATGCATGATGATTATGCATAATGATGACATGATCACCTTCTTAATTACTTTTTAACATCAGGGATGTTACAATCCTTACCCCTTAAAGTAATCTCGTCCCGAGATTTACAAAGTGCGAAAAACATTGGGTTAAGTAGTGGAAAAGGAAATGTGTCAAACACATTAACTTTCAAGTTGTTCATAAAACAAGAGTTGACTTGAAATTGTAAACGAGATCAAAAGATAGTTGTCAAGGACAAAGGATTTAGTAACTTCAATGGAATGATGGAACATGAATTCCAAATGAGAGTTCCAAGATGAGTGAATCACATTAATTGCGGAGCTATAATGGATTATGACCGTAGACCTCGATACCAGCGAGCGCCCAGCAGTATTTCCTTATGGCTGCATCCATAGGAGACCCTAGGTTTCGACGTGGCACCATAAATCATGGATCATGGCACCACCATAGGGCACAACTAAAGTAACTCACAGGTAACACTTGTCAAGCTAGCAAGATCAAGGAACTAGCATGTGTTGCATTTAGGAGAAACCAAGACATGACACATGCGTAGGTTTGGGAAGTCAAGGATTAGTCCCAAGTTTCAACATTGAGTAGGCGGGGGAAAATTAAAGTGCATCAAGAAATTCCCAAAGATGTGGAACTTATGAGCAAAAATAAGCAAAGAGTGGTTTACTAGCAAAGCTTGGTACATGACCAGATTCATTGGGACAAAAATAGCTATAATAAGTAATAGCCATTCCCTGAATGGAAGGAGGAAGTTTTAAACATCATTATATTTCAACTTCATATGAATGATTATAACTGGAATATGTGCAGTGTTTCATTAATGACATGATGCATGAGCGATTCTTATGTTACTA
>NW_027097783.1:0-30063 GCF_019320115.1 Miscanthus floridulus | reverse complement strand
CGTACCATAGGCTATCCGAAAACGTTTTTGACGCACCCGATGGAACTCCTAGGTTGACATGGGTCATGTGGAATCTTGTTTCGGTCCATTTGGAGATAGTGTTAGTGTCGGTGCAAGGTAGATGCATGGTTTGCGCCAAACGTACCATAGGCTCAGAATTGTTTCGGACACACCGATGGTACTCCTAGGTGACAAGGCTCAAGTGGAAGCTCATTGTATTCCGTTTGGAGGTAGTGTGAATCTTGACGCAAGATAGGTGCATGGTTTGCGCTGAACCTAGCATAGGCTCGGAAAACATTTTGGATGCACCCGATGGAAATCCTCGTGACATCGGTCATGTGGATCTTGTTTTCAGTGCGTTTGGAGATAGTGTTAGTGTCGGTGCAAGATAGGTGCACGGTTTGCGCCAAACATACCATTGGCTCAGAAATCGTTTCGAACGCACCCGATGGTACTCCTAGGTGACAAGGCTCAAGTGGAAGCTCATTTTAGTCCATTTGAGGTAGTGCGAATCTTGACGCAAGATAGGAGCATGGTTTTGTGCCGAACATACCTAGGCTCAGAATTTTTTGACGCACCGATGGAACTCCTAGGTGACATGGATCATGTGGAATCTTGTCTGGTCTGTTTGGAGACAGTGTTTGTGTTGGTGCAATGTAGATGCATTGGTTTGCGCCAAACGTACCATAGACTCAGAAATCGTTTCGGACGCACCGATGGTACTCCTAGGTGACAAGGCTCAACTGGAAGCTCGTTTTAGTCCGTTTGGAGGTAGTGTGAATCCTGACGCAAGATAGGTGCATGGGTTGCGCCGAACGTACCATAGGCTCAGAAACATTTTTGACGCACCCGATGGAACTCTAGGTGACATGGGTCGTGTGGAATCTCGTTTCGGTCCGTTTGGAGACAGTGTTAGTGTCGGTGCAGGTAGATGCATGGTTTGCGCCAACGTACCATAGGCTCAGAAATTGTTTTCGGACACACCGATGGTACTCTAGGAGACAAGGCTAAGTGGAAGCTCGTTGTATTCCGTTTGGAGGTAGTGTGAATCTTGACGCAAGATAGGTGCATGTTTGCGCTGAACCTACCATAGGCTCGGAAACATTTGGACGCACCCGATGGAACTCCTCATGACATGGTCATGTGGAATCTTGTTCAGTGCGTTTGGAGATAGTGTTAGTGTCGTGCAAGATAGGTGCACGGTTTGCACCAAATGTACCATAGCTCAGAAATCGTTTCGGATGTCGCAGACCGACCAATTTATAAGAATACAAGTACAATGGCAATCCGCAAGCGGTCGCACTGTTATACTTGAACCCATATAAACCCGGTAGTCTGTCGAGTACCATGACGGGTCTTGATAAACTGATTTACAACAACCAAGATCAGTACAGGATTCAACATACATGCCACATATTACATAAAGTTCACAAATACTTTTCATCATCAGAGTACGAATAAAAGTTATTACAAACCGAGTTTGATAAATAAAGCAGAAGCAATTAAGTTCGAAGATAAAGTTTCCAACATAGTTTGATACAGTGCCAAGCCAGATCATAGTCCACAAAAGCAAAGATAGGAATTACTAAAGAAGTCCTGCCCAAGGCTTACTCCTCATCCACGGTGGGATAGAAGCAACTCTTGCAATACCCATGATACACAGTGCCATCTGCAACAATGGGAAAATAAACCCTGAGTACGTGAAGGTACTCAGCTAGACTTACCCGTCATGAACCAGAAATAAAATGACTCCAAGGATTATGCAAGGCTGTATAAGTGGACGTAACTTGACAACATTTTGCGTAAAAGGCAATTGATCCGTTGTACAATTATGATTCCTTTATCAAGTTAATTATAACTATCCATTTCTAGATTAGCAACTATCCTGTGCCAAACATGTGGTATAACATTTAGAAGCATACAATAGTAACAATAGCAGGTGTTGTAATTCCATATTCATCCAAACCATCATGTTTCATAACACAGTTACTATGATGTTGGAGCTAGTCAAGTTTCTCACTATCCGGGAGAGACGGCGATTCGAATCGATTTCAACCAGCTGGGAATTTATTCCTAACACAAACCCAGGTCTACCAGCCACGATAGCCTTAGGTCACCTTTGGTACAACTCCGGTACACATTTCACGGGTTCGTACTGTGCCGCACAATCTGGAACACCAGATGCCAGGATGCTCAGGCCAAGCCTGCCCTTGGGCTCAGTCTGATCGTTCCTCGGAAGGAGCGCACAACAGAACGATTCCTGGCCTGAGTTGAATTACTCGGCTTCACGGTCGGAACGAGTTATCCGGCCAGCTAAGTGAGAGGCATGCGTTCAATCTTGTTAGAAGTTCCAACAACGGTACAGTCCTTGATCGACACAGACGGGGATAGATCCACACCTAAGACCTCTATGTCTTGTTGCTTCTCTATCGACTTCCCGTCCGGTCTCAATTTACTTTTACCTCATGGTTCTGTTCCACGATAGCAGATATAGCCAACCGTGCTTCGGTATCCACCTACATCTCGCAGGTGACAGGACATCACCCGACTTCTACCGGTCTAAGCATGGCTAAGCATTTATTCGATCCTAGACCTATACCGGTTAAAGGTGTAATATCTGGACAAGGAATGTACATGCATCAAGTGGTTTCATTCAACTCTTATAACCTAATGCATCAACCATAAATATGTAAGTAAACATTTGTAAATTACTGGGAGACTTATAATGCTCCGGGGCTTGCCTCGCAGAAAGGAAGTAGGGCGGTGGTCAGGACACTCCGGAAGCTCTTCAGGGTTCTGCTCCACGCCTTCGGGAGCTGCGGCTTGCGGATCCTCCTGTTGGTTCCCTTCCTCTGCTTCTTCGAATTCCAGCAACGTGATCTCTTCCTCCGATCCTAGATGCATGAGTATGGCATAAGTATTACGAATGCATAAATGTTAACAAGTGCATCATGTTTATTGAGTAGGTGCATATCTCTTCTCGATTATTACTTAACTACTTCTACAATGCATCGACTATGCCACAAATAGTAGCTACTTGTTTCACTCATAACTGGAGTTCTACTAATCCAAAAACAGTGATCCTGGACTTTCTGGAAAGCTTATCAAATTCTCTACAACTTTGTTATTAACCATTTTTACAGTACACATCAGTTTCAACATGCTACTCATCAAACTCTAGAATCAGTCTGGAAACTATTTAATATGCAATATAAAGTAATAATACTTCTACTTCATGTAATCATTCAAAATTTGACAACATAGAATCTACCAACAGTTTAAGCATACCAAATACATTTAAGATAATATAATGGTGAAGCCCAAACTATTTATTTAATTGCCTTTATTATTTTATTTAGATATCTAGGTTAAATAATAAACATATATCAGATATACTTCATAAATTCTCAAAACTTTACAGTGCCTTACTAATGCTATCAAAGGACTACTATAAAAGTTTCATGTCATTTTACCAAGTAAAACATCCTATACAAAAATGATAAGGCAGCAAGGCTTGAAATAGCATAAATGGAAAATCCTATTGAAAAGTGTCAAGCAATAGATTTCCTATTTTTCTTAGCATCCATATGGTACTAGGATTACCTCCAACAAATTTCATGAATTTTGGACTCACAATAATTTATAAAAATTCATGCAAGGATTAACTATTCATAAAAGAAAAATCTATAACTATAAATCTACACATGCACTGGTCCTCAAATTTTTACCAGAGCTCATATATGCTAATACTAGCTTACCACAAAAATTTCATAATTTTTGGAGCACAGGAACTCTAGATATAAAATAAACAAATTTGAATGCATTCAAAAGCACATTTCAAATCCCTATTTAAATCTCCAAAACTTTCTACTGTAAATGTTAAAAACATATTTTTCCTAAATACTACACTTCCTAAGGAACACTAACAAATTTATTTTACAATTTATGGAGCCAGCAAGTTGAAGATACAAAAATTACAAAAACATGTGAAATCTGCATTCAAACTGAACTGGATTTAAAACATGGAGTCGCTGACCGGTGGGACCTACGCGTCAGTTGGACCCACACGTCATCGAGACAGAAACAGAGCCGGTGGCGCCTCTCTATGGACACGGACAGAGCTCGTCGACGGCGAGGTTGCCGGCGGTGACATCCTCACCAAACTTTCTACTCGACCTAGCGCATCTAATGAGCCAGTTGGCCGGCCCTATTGTCGACTCTAGAGATGACGGTGGTGGCCATGGCGGAGCGGCGGGGCTAGACTACGGCGGTACGCTGGTGGAGGCCACGGCGAGGCACAAAGGGGTGCGGACGAGCTTCCCTGAACTCAGGCGAACCTAATGCGCATGGCTACATAGTCTACGGTGGAGGGACGTGCCCCAGCCACGGTGACGGACTTGGCGGTGGAGCTTCAGCGAGCTTGCGCACGACGCTGGCGCTTACCGAATGCTGTCAGCGGGCATGGGAGGAGGCAGGGGGTTGCTGGGGTGGCGATGGAGTGCTGCGGTGGTGATGGAGTGGCTAGGCACGAGCTTGTGCATGGTTATGGCGACGGCGGAGCTGCGGGAGCTCGGCTGCTGCTACGGCAAGGAAGAGAGGCCGGGAAAAGCGAAATGAGGGCGCGGGATGGCTCGGGCAGACGCTGGCGGGGTTAAGGCCGCGCCCAGGTGCGTCATGGCCTGCGCGATCAGGGCGTTGGCGACGCGCGGTCGTCGCCGCGGACACGCGACGTTCACGCTCTAGCGCCGGTCGGCCACCGAACGGCTTCGATTCAGTTCGTCAGTCGCGACATGCCGAGCCTGACGACGTGTTTTGCAATTGAATTAACTCCCTAAGCAAAGCGATTCAGTGAATTCATTCAGAACAAAAGTCGTAGTCCTAAGTACCATCTCCAAATGTTGTTCAATGATCTCGTGCTAATTCGCAACATAAACTGAGTTATAACGTACCAAAGGTCGGGCTGACAGCACTGTCAGGGCATGACTCAGAACAAAAACGACTAAGTGTTGCCAAGGTTGATTTTTCTGATTTTTGTGGGACCTATTCAAGCATGCTAGGAGCTAAATCAGTCAATGACCCAAAAATAAAAGTTGTTCCTTATGTCAAACACTACAACTTTGCTTTAGTGAACTCCTCCATGCAAGGTCTCTAGCACCTAGTTCAACTTTAGTCAAACATGTCACTTTGAAATTATGATACATACTCAAACCATGACTAAATGACCAAATTAGCCCTAGCCCTAAATACCAAAGTTGTTCATAATGATATCCTAAGCATGTTTAAGCAATTTGCAAGGTCATTTAATCATTTTATGTAGTAGTCACTCATAGAGCTAGTTAGGGCAATCACAGGAAACATGCCTTAAAGGCTTGATTAAGAAAAGTGACTTTCATGAACAATGTTCTAATTGCTAACCCAAGTGTGGTTACATGTTTTTGTGACTCACTTCTACCAAGTATATGTTTTCATTCATGATCATTTGCAGATACACATGGAGACATGAAATAACGAGAAAGGTTGCATATGATAATGAAACATGCGATAACAAGCAAATGTTGCAGATGTTTCAATCAAATGTTTCAATTGTAAATGCTTGTTTATGAATGCATGATGATCATGCTCATGTTATGCAAGTCAAGTTATGCAAGGCTAACACCCGAGGTGTTACAGCCCCTCCCCCTTATAAAAATCTCATCCCGAGATTTGCAAGACCTACCATTCTTGGAAAAAGGCAGGATAAACTTCTCGTAGATAATCTTCTCTTTCCCACGTAGCATCTTGTTCACTATGATTGTTCCACACCACCTTATAGAACTTAATAATCTTACTCCTTGTCACTCTCTCCATCTCTTCTAATACTCGAATTGGCTTTTCTTCATAGGTCAAATCCGATTAGAGCTGCACGTTGGTGGGTGCAATAGCTTCTTCCGGTACTCGAAGACATTTCTTTAGCTAAGAAACATGGAACACATCAAAGATTGCACTCATCTCTTGTGGAAGTTGTAACTTATACGCAACCTTCCCTTTTCGTTCCAAAATTTTGTATGGCCCTACATATCTTGGTGAAAGCTTCTTTTTCATCCCAAATCTTTTCACACCTCTCATGGGTGATACTCTCAAGTATACATAGTCACCCACTTCAAAAGTTAGTGGTCTTCTTCTTCTGTTGGCATAACTCTTCTGTCTTGATTGAGCTACCTTCATATGTTGTTGGATGATACGTACTTGCTCTTCAGCTTCATTGACAAAATCAATACCAAAGTATCTCCTTTCACCGGGCTCAATCCAATTCAATGGAGTTCTGCACTTTCTGCCATACAAGGCTTCAAATGGAGCCATTTTGATACTCGCTTGATAACTATTGTTATAGGAGAATTAGCTAAAGGTAACCATTTCTCCCATGAACCTTTTGAAGATATAACACAAGCTCTAAGTAAATCTTCTAGGATTTGGTTCACTCGCTCTGTCTGTCCTGAAGTTTGCGGATGATAAGCTGAACTTCTGATTAGCTTGGTTCCCAAAGCCTAGGTGTAAGTGCTCCCTAGAAATGAGCTATGAACTATGGTCCTCGATCTAAGATTATAGGTCCTAGGGTACTCCATGCAGTCTCACAATCTGGGAAACATATTAACTCAGAGTATTTCCCCACGTGATATGTTGTGTGAACTGGTACAAAATGTGCTGACTTGGTGAGACGATCAACAATAACCCATATTGAATCATGACCTTGTGGCGTCGTTGGAAGGCCTGTGATAAAGTCCATGCTGATTTCCTCCCATTTCCATCCTAGAATAGGCAATGGCTGAAGTAATCCAGTAGTTTTCATATGGACGGCTTTCACTCTACTACAGTTATCACATCTAGCAACATAGGCTGCGATCTCTTTCTTCATCTTAGTCCACCAAAAACGGGTTCTTAAATCTTGATACATTTTACTACTACCCGGATGGATAGACAATTTGGATGAGTGAGCTTCTTCTAAAATTTGATTCCTTAGCTCATGGTCTTTTGGTACCACTAGTCGGTCCTCAAACCATAATACACCTCTTTCGTCCAATCTAAAATGTTTGGTTTCTTGCTCTTGCATTTTTCTCTTGATGTGACTTATTCCTACATCTGTCTACTGTAGCTCTATGATTTTGCTCTCAAGTGAACAACTGATTGTGATATTGTGTAGTACAAGCAGGATGTAACAAGTTGAATCCATCTTCCAAACAATGCTTCCACAGTGTTGCAATGGGACTTCCGACTGAGTGCATCGGCTACTACATTAGCTTTACCCGGATGGTAATGCACTTCTAAATTGTAGTCCTTAATCAATTCTAACCATCTTCGTTGTCTCATGTTCAGCTCAGGCTGGGTAAAGATATACTTAAGACTTTTGTGGTCAGTATAGATATGACATACATTGCCCAACAAGTAATGTCTCCATATCTTTAATGCATGGACAACGGCTACAAGTTCTAGATCATGTGTAGGGTAGTTGACTTCATGTTTTCTCAATTGCCTGAGAAGCATATGCAATTACTCTCCCTTCTTGCATAAGCACACATCCCAAACCTATTCCTGATGCATCACAAAATACATCAAAAGGCTTTTCAATGTCTGGTTGTGCTAGCACAGGTGCTGTAGTCAACAAAGTTCTGAGGGTGTGAAAAGCTGTTTCACATTCTGGTGTCCATTTGTACTTCTCATCTTTCTGAAAGTAGTCTAGGTCATAGGCTTAGCTATCCTTTGAGAAATCTAGAATAAACCGATGATAGTATCCTGCTAACCCTAGAAAACTCCGAACTTCATGAACCGAAGTTGGGGCTTTCCAATCCATGACCTCTTGTACTTTGGATGGGTCTACTGAGATTCCATTTCTTGATAAAATGTGACCTAAGAAAGGTACTTTGCTCATCCAAAATTCACATTTGCTAAACTTGGCATATAGCTTATGCTCCCTCAGTCTGGATAGGACAATCCTCAGATGCTCCTCATGATCTGACTCATTTTCTGAATAAATCAATATGTCGTCGATAAACACATGACCACGAACTTATCAAGTTTGGGCATGAATACCGAGTTCATCAGGTACATGAAATAGGCTGGAGCATTTGTTAGTCCGAAAGACATAACCAAATACTCGTATAAGCCATACCTAGTAGAGAAAGCAGTTTTCGGTATATCCTCCAGTCTGATCTTTATCTGATGGTAACCTGATCTCAAATCAATTTTGGAGAATACTTTTGCCTTCGCTAGCTGATCGAACAAGATGTCTATGTGGGGCAACGGATATTTGTTCTTGATGGTCACATCATTGAGTGGTCTGTAATCTACACACATTCTCAGTGACTTATCCTTCTTTTTCACAAACAATGCTGGACATCCCCACGGAGATGAGCTGGGTTGGATAAGACCCTTGTCCAATAGATCTTGCAATTGAACCTTAAGTTCTGCTAACTCATTGGGTGGCATTCTATAGGGCCTTCTGGATATGGGTGCGGTACCTGGCACTAATTCAATCTTAAATTCCACGTCCCTATCCGGTGGTAGACCTAGGTAATTCTTCTAGGAATACATCCGAAACTCACTAAACCACGGGGATATCACATACTGTGGTGGTTTGGATAGCATAGGCTAAATGTTGGGGTTTCGAAATTCCGGGGAGAGTGGTACTAGAAAAGCATTCCCTCCCGTGGGTTCTCTCAACATGATAGTACGGGTGCTAGGTGTCAATAAGAGCACCATGATACTTCATCCAATTCATGCCTAAGATTACACTTATCGACAACCCCGGCAATATTATCAAATCTAGTTGTGTACTCCCTCCCTTGTATCGAGATGAGTACATTTTTGACTATCTTTTTGGTAGTAACAGTTCCCCCTGCTGAACTTATGTTAAAACCCCCTTTGCTTACTTCTATTATTTCTTGATCATGTCTAGATGCAAATGCTTGACTCATAAATGAATGAGAAGCTCCCTGAATCAAATAAAACAACAGCGGGATGCTTGTTGATGAGAAACATACCAGCCGTGACAACTTCTCCGGACGGGCACTTCCTCCACAGCAGTATAATGCACTTGTCCCTGACGTGCCCTGGCATTCACCTGCCTCTGATTGTTCTGATTTGGGTTGCCATTCCTCTTGGGGTGGGGGCATTCCTTGGACTAATGACCCAATTGGTTGCAGTTGAAACATGGTTGATTACTTCTGAATCCGGTGGAGCTGTCCTGATTGCCATTTCCTTTTGGTAAGGCGATAGTGAATGCCTTACGGAATGGTTTCTGTGGCCTATTATTCTGAGCTTTTGGTGGTGGAGGCCTAAACTTGGGTGCAGGTGGACGAAATTGTGGCCTAGCTGTGATAGGTGCTTTTGACTAGAAAGATCCGGATGCACTGGCCTCATATGCCCTCTTGCGACCTTTAGCAACTGCATGCATGTTGTTGTGGTTTTCTTGGGTCAAGGCATCACTAATAAACTCATTGTACGTGGCACATCGAGAATTTGCCATAGTCTTCATCAGTTTGGTACCCAAACCTCGCTTGAAACTCTCTATCTTTTTCTCCTCGGTATCCACAAAACTGGGAGCATATCTTGACAAGTTGTTGAATGCGTGCATATATTCTGTGAGTGACTTTGTTCCCTGAGGGAGCCTCATAAATTCGGCCACTTTCATGCGCATCAGGCCCGAGGGAATATGGTGTCCCCTAAAAGCCAGCTTAAACTGTTCCAAGGTCACTCACGCATTAGCAGGCAGAGACGACAGGAAGTGTGTCCACCAGATCCCTGCTGGTCCTTGCAATTGATGAGAAGCATACTCTGCTTTCAGATGCTCCGTGACCCTCAATAGATAGAATTTCTGCTCAATGGTATTCAGCCATTCATCGGCCTGCAGTGGTTCCTCAGCCACCTTGAAGATCGGAGGCTTCATGTCTAGAAACTCCTTGAATGTACTGTGCTGATTTGGCTCGGCCCCTGGTTGATGTGGGTGGCCACGAGCAGTGTTTTGCGCGATAAGGCACAAAGCTTCTTCCATTGTCCTCTGGCTCCCTAGGAACTAGGTAAAGAATTCCTAAGCAAACGGTGGCAGTGGGGGTGGCAAGTCATCATGGTTGCCATCCTGGCTACCACCAGCTCCAGCACGGGTGCGCGTCATCTGCGAAGTTGCAACAACAAGTGATTATTGGTGGATGTCAAGAGATTGCAGATGAATTAGGTACTCATGCCAAACTGAAATTACTGGAGAAAATTCTCAAAAGCACAATAAAAATAGAGGCATAATAATTCATTCTCGCAACATGACATCACCAATTTGACCACTTATCGCGCTCATAACGCATGCAATTTAAATCGTAATTACCGACAAAGGACTAGAATTGCATTGATGTTCAACCAAGCGTGCACTTAATCAACATTACATGATAGTCTGGTTACTAATGCCAAATTCGAACTACAGGTCCATTACATGAATAAAGGTGATACATTAGTCCTTCCACTAAGTGCTAAGCGATCTAATCCTCATCATGATCACTATCGAGGTCAGACGTAGGATCATCTCCTTCCTCAGGTTCTACTTCTTCTTCAGGCTCCACTTCTTCTTCTTCCTCGTACCCTTCTAGATCCATTTCTGCGGCTCCAGGTGGGACATAAGGGTGGAGCTGATTGTTCAATAGATGAACCTCTTCATGTAGATTATCGTTGCATTCTTCCGCATTGGCTAGCTGCTGTCCTAGCTCAAACTGTCGAGCTCTCAGGACATCTTCCCTGGACCAAGCTGCATTTCACTGGTGAGTTAACCGAGTCATCTCTTCAGTGAGCCTCTCAATCTCGGCGTCGTGCTCCCTCTGAAGCTGACGTCGGTCCTCACGGGCTTGACCAAGAGCACCAGATACACGTCTGAGGCTACCTTCAACTCCATCTACCACTCTCATCATTGCGAACATGGCGCTCATGGCAGGGTTATCACTGTTCTGCCCTTCTGCTGCACCAATCTCCAAGGGTCTTCCTCTTGCCTGCTACCATGAGTCAGTGGAGGGGTTGCCCCTCGGAAAAACTCCAACCAAAGTAGCTGCCAGCTCCTGAGGAAAACGATCCATTATATCTCTTAGGATCCCAAAGGCTGCCCTGCCAACTGCTTCTTCAGCAGTCCTACCAGTTGACTCATAACACCAACATGTCCACTCAGAATCGTCACCTCAGGGACGAACAACGGCCTCCACAGTAACTAAGAGACCTTCTCCCAACCGCTCATTCGCCCAGAAGTAGTGGGGTTCCATTCCATTAGGATAGCCTACATAGCTGAGCACTCTCCACAAGAGTGTAGGCATCCCAAACTCTCCAAGGAATGTGTGACGTTGATGGGTACGTGGAGCAAGCTGACGGCTAGGAGCTCTGCCTCCGGTGGACTTGCGAGCAGTCTGCTTGGTGCGTGCCATCTGCACCATTAACATGTACCCCTTGGTGAGACAATGCCATAATGGATAAGAGTTACATAACCAAGTAAGAATTTTATAAGGGGAGGAACAATGTAATTTTGTGAATGGTAATTTAACATGATGCATGCTCGTGCCGTACGTCCTCACAAACTTAGGAAAAATTTGTTTCTAACGGTAGACACGGTGACATACATACGTTCTCTCATAAATAGCGTAACTAATCGAGCTATACGTTTCGTTGTTAGTGTACCTGCATAAAATTTCATTTCAGCCCTAAACCCATAATGAAATATGCAGAATGTAATTGTAAATACTTTCATATATGTATACCCATACATATACTTCCGTATCAATCTACCCATCAATAATTTAAACCCACAATTAAATACGTACCATATACACATGCAAGCATGCATACATAGCCGTACCAAAGCTAACTCTTCCCGACCGCACGCTCCCATCTTGCGGTCATACACTCATCTTACCTTGGCGTAGAGGCATTTGATCCATACATTACCACTCAAGTGAATGGCATCCATACAATAGCACGCCGTATGGACGACGAAGTAAAAACCCCCATGTTAGTACTTAAATAGCCACCTAATAGTCCTTAATTTGGGCATAAGGAAAGTGATCATTGGCACACTTTAGATTTCAAATACCTATTATATAACTAATATTGCTAGAGAAGGGTTTTTGGAAAACAAAAACTTTTGTTTTAAATACACTTGTGACAATTAACGTTGAATCTTGCTCTGATGCCAGCTGTCGCAGAACCGACCAATTTATAAGAATACAAGTACAATGGCAATCCGCAAGCGGTCGCACTGTTATACTTGAACCCATATAAACCCGGTAGTCCGTCGAGTACCAAGACGGGTCTCGATAAACGATTTACAACAACCAAGATCGTACAGGATTCAACATACACATATTACATAAAGTTCACAGATACTTTTCATCATCAGAGTACGAATAAAAGTTATTACAAACCGAGTTTGATAAATAAAGCGGAAGCAATTAAGTTCGAAGATAAAGTTTCCAACATAGTTTGATACAGTGCCAAGCCAGATCACGGTCCACAAAAGCAAAGATAGGAATTACTAAAGAAGCCTGCCCAAGGCTTACTCCTCATCCACGGCGGGATAGAAGCAACTCTTGCAATACCCATGATACACAGTGCCATCTGCAACAATGGGAAAATAAACCCTGAGTACGTGAAGGTACTCAGCTAGACTTACCCATCATGAACCAGAAATAAAATGACTCCAAGGATTATGCAAGGCTGTATAAGTGGACGTAACTTGACAACATTTTGCGTAAAAGGCAATTGATCCGTTGTACAATTATGATTCCTTTATCAAGTTAATTATAACTATCCATTTCTAGATTAGCAACTATCCTGTGCCAAACATGTGGTATATCATTTAGAAGCATACAATAGTAACCATAGCAGGTGTTGTAATTCCATATTCATCCGAACCATCATGTTTCATAACACAGTTACTACGATGTTGGAGCTAGTCAAGTTTCTCACTATCTGGGAGAGACGGCGATTCAAATCGATTTCAACCAGCTAGGAATTTATTCCTAACACAAACCCAGGTCTACCAGCCACGATAGCCTTAGGTCACCTTTGGTACAACTCTGGTACACATTTTGTGGGTCCATACCGCGCCGCACAATCTGGAACACCAGATGCCAGGATGCTTAGGCCAAGCCTGCCCTTGGGCTCAGTCTGATCGTTCCCCAGAAGGAGCGCACAACAGAACAATTCCCGGCCTGAGTTGAATTACTCGGCTTCGCGGTCGGAACAAGTTATCCGGCTAGCTAAGTGAGAGGCATGCGTTCAATCTTGTCAGAAGTTCCAACAATGGTACGGTCCTTGATCGACACAGATGGGGATAGATCCACACCCAAGACCTCCATGTCTTGTTGCTTCTCTATCGACCTCCCGTCCGGTCTTGATTTACTTTTACCTCATGGTTCTGTTCCATGATGGCAAATATAGCCAACCGTGCTCCGGTATCCACCTATATCTCGTAGGTGACAGGACATCTCCCGACTTCTACCAGTCTAAGCATGGCTAAGCATTTATTCGACCCTGGACCTATACCGGTTAAAGGTGTAATATCTGGACAAGGAATGTACATGCATCAAGTGGTTTCATTCAACTCTTATAACCTAATGCATCAACCATAAATACATAAGTAAACATTTGTAAATTACTGGGAGACTTATAATGCTCCAGGGCTTGCCTCGTAGAAAGGAAGTAGGGCGGTGGTCAGGGCACTCTGGAAGCTCTTCAGGGTTCTGCTCCACGCCTTTGGGAGCTGCGGCTTGCGGATCCTCCTGCTGGTTCCCTTCCTCTGCTTCTTCGAATTCCAGCAACGTGATCTCTTCCTCCGATCCTAGATGCATGAGTATGGCATAAGTATTACGAATGCATAAATGTTAACAAGTGCATCATGTTTATTGAGTAGGTGCATATCTCTTCTCGATTATTACTTAACTACTTCTACAATGCATCGACTATGCCACAAACAGTAGCTACTTGTTTTACTCATAACTGGAGTTCTACTAATCCAAAAACAGTGATCCTAGACTTTCTGGAAAGCTTATCAAATTATCTACAACTTTGTTATTAACCATTTTTATAGTACACATCAGTTTCAACATGCAACTCATCAAACTCTAGAATCAGTCCGGAAACTATTTAATATGCAATATAAAGTAACAATACTTCTACTTCATGTAATCATTCAACATTTGACAACATAGAATCTACCAACAGTTTAAGCATACCAAATACAATTAAGATAATTTAATGGTGAAGCCCAAACTATTTATTTAATTGCCTTTATTATTTTATTTAGATGTCTAGGTTAAATAATAAACATATATCAGATATACTTCATAAATTCTCAAAAATTTACAGTGCCTTACTAATGCTATCAAAGGACTACTATAAGAGTTTCATGTCATTTTACCAAGTAAAACATCCTATACAAAAATGATAAGGCAGCAAGGCTTGAAATAGCATAAATGGAAAATCCTATTGAAAAGTGTCAAGCAACAGATTTCCTATTTTTCTTAGCATCCATATCGTACTAGGATTACCTCCAACAAATTTCATGAATTTTGGACTCATAAATAATTTATAAAAATTCATGTAAGGATTAACTATTCATAAAAGAAAAATCTATAACTATAAATCCACACATGCATTGGTCCTCCAATTTTTACCAGAGCTCATATATGCTAAGACTAGCTTACCACAAAAATTTCATAATTTTTGGAGCACAGGAACTCTAGATATAAAATAAACAAATTTGAATGCATTCAAAAGCACATTTCAAATCCCTATTTAAATCTCCAAAACTTTCTACTGTAAATGTTAAAAACATATTTTTCCTAAATACTACACTTCCTAAGGAACACTAACAAATTTATTTCACAATTTATGGAGCCAGGAAGTTGAAGATACAAAAATTACAAAAACATGTGAAATCTGCATTCAAACTGAACTGGATTTAAAACATGGAGTCGCTGACCGGTGGGACCTACGCGTCAGTTGGTCCCACACGTCATCGAGACGGAAACAGAGCCGGCGGCGCCTCTCTACAGACGTGGCCAGAGCTCGTCGACGGCGAGGTTGCCGGCGGTGACATCTTCACCAAACTTTCTACTCGACCTAGCGCATCTAATGAGCCAGTTGGCCGGCCCTATTGTCGACTCTAGAGATGACGGCGACGGCCATGGCAGAGCGGTGGGGCTGGACTACGGCGGTATGCCGGTGGAGGCCATGGCGAGGCACAAAGGGGCGCGGACGAGCTTCCCTGAACTCAGGCGAACCTAACACGCATGGCTACACATTCTACGGTGGAGGGACGTGCCCCAGCCACGGTGACGGACTTGGCGGTGGAGCTCCGGCGAGCTTGCGCACGACGCTGGCGCTTACCGAATGCTGTCAGCGGGCACGGGAGGAGGTAGGGGGTTGCTGGGGTGGCGATGGAGTGCTGCGGTGGTGATGGAGTGGCTAGGCGCGAGCTTGTGCACGGCTATGGCGACGGCGGAGCTGTGGGAGCTTGGCTACTGCTGCGGCGAGGAAGAGAGGCCGGGAAAAGCGAAATGAGGGCGCGGGTTGGCTCGGGCAGACGCTGGTGGGGTTAAGGCCGCGCCCAGGCGCGTCGTGGCCTGCGCGATCAGGGCGTTGGCGACGTGCGGCCGTCGCCACGGACACGCGGCGTTCGCGCTCTGGCACCGGTCGGCCACCGAACGGCTTTGATTCAGTTCGTCAGTCGCGACATGCCGAGCCTGACGATGTGTTTTGCAATTGAATTAACTTCCTAAGAAAAGCGATTTAGTGAATTCATTCAGAACAAAAGTCATAGTCCTAAGTACCATCTCCAAATGTTGTTCAATGATCTCGTGCTAATTCGCAACATAAACTGAGTTATAACATACCAAAGGTCGGGCTGACAGCACTGTCAGGGCATGCATGACTCAGAATAAAAACGACTAAGTGTTGCCAAGGTTGATTTTTCTGATTTTTGTGGGACCTATTCAAGCATGCTAGGAGCTAAATCAGTCCATGACCTAAAAATAAAAGTTGTTCCTTATGTCAAACACTACAACTTTGCTTTAGTGAACTCCTCCATGCAAGGTCTCTAGCACCTAGTTCAACTTTAGTCAAACATGTCACTTTGAAATTATGATACATACTCAAACCATGACTAAATGACCAAATTAGCCCTAGCCCTAAATACCAAAGTAGTTCATAATGATATCCTAAGCATGTTTAAGCAATTTGCAAGGTCATTCAATCATTTTATGTAGTAGTCACTCATAGAGCTAGTTGGGGCAATCACAGGAAACATGCCTTAAAGGCTTGATTAAGAAAAGTGACTTTCATGAACAATGTTCTAATTGCTAACCCAAGTGTGGTTACATGTTTTTGTGACTCACTTCTACCAAGTATATGTTTTCATTCATGATCATTTGCAGATACACATGGAGACATGAAATAACGAGAAAGGTTGCATATGATAATGAAACATGCGATAACAAGCAAATGTTGCAGATGTTTCAATCAAATGTTTCAATTGTAAATGCTTGTTTATGAATGCGTGATGATCATGCTCATGTTATGCAAGTCAAGTTATGCAAGGCTAACACCCGAGGTGTTACATCGGACGCACCCGATGGTACTCCTAGGTGACAAGGCTCAAGTGGAAGCTCGTTTTAGTCCGTTTGGAGGTAGTGCGAATCTTGACGCAAGATAGG
Source organism: Miscanthus floridulus (assembly GCF_019320115.1). NCBI lineage: Eukaryota > Viridiplantae > Streptophyta > Magnoliopsida > Poales > Poaceae > Miscanthus > Miscanthus floridulus. Next base: position 13,354 of record NW_027097783.1, on the reverse strand, counting down.
AGCATGGTTTGTGCTGAACATACCATAGGCTCAGAAGTGTTTTTGACGCACCCGATGGAACTCCTATGTGACATGGGTCATGTGGAATCTTGTCTTGGTCTGTTTGGAGACAGTGTTTGTGTTGGTGCAATGTAGATGCATGGTTTGCGCCAAACGTACCATAGACTCAGAAATCGTTTCGGACGCACCCGATGGTACTCCTAGGTGACAAGGCTCAACTGGAAGCTCGTTTTAGTCCATTTGGAGGTAGTGTGAATCCTGACGCAAGATAGGTGCATCGTTTGTGCCGAACGTACCATAGGCTCAGAAACATTTTTGATGCACCCGATGGAACTCCTAGGTGACATGGGTCATGTGGAATCGCGTTTTGGTCTGTTTGGAGACAGTGTTAGTGTCGGTGCAAGGTAGATGCACGGTTTACGCCAACGTACCATAGGCTCAGAAATCATTTCGGACACACCCGATGGTACTCCTAGGTGACAAGGCTCAAGTGGAAGCTCGTTGTATTCTGTTTGGAGGTAGTGTGAATCTTGACGCAAGATAGGTGCATGGTTTGCGCTGAACCTACCATAGGCTCAGAAAACATTTTGGACGCACCCGATGGAACTCCTCGGTGACATGGGTCATGTGGAATCTTGTTTCAGTGCGTTTGGAGATAGTGTTAGTGTCGGTGCAAGATAGGTGCACGGTTTGCGCCAAATGTACCATAGGCTCAGAAATCGTTTCGGACGCACCCGATGGTACTCCTAGGTGACAAGGCTCAAGTGGAAGCTAGTTTTAGTCCGTTTGGAGGTAGTGTGAATCCTGACGCAAGATAGGTGCATGGTTTGCGCCGAACATACCATAGGCTCAGAAATGTTTTTGACGCACCCGATGGAACTCCTATGTGACATGGGTCATGTGGAATCTTGTCTTGGTCTGTTTGGAGACAGTGTTTGTGTTGGTGCAATGTAGATGCATGGTTTGCGCCAAACGTACCATAGACTCAGAAATCGTTTCGGACGCACCCGATGGTACTCCTAGGTGACAAGGCTCAACTGGAAGCTCGTTTTAGTCCGTTTGGAGGTAGTGTGAATCCTGACGCAAGATAGGTGCATCGTTTGCGCCGAACGTACCATAGGCTCAGAAACATTTTTGACGCACCCGATGGAACTCCTAGGTGACATGGGTCATGTGGAATCTCGTTTTGGTCTGTTTGGAGACAGTGTTAGTGTCGGTGCAAGGTAGATGCACGGTTTACGCCAACGTACCATAGGCTCAGAAATCATTTCGGACACACCCGATGGTACTCCTAGGTGACAAGGCTCAAGTGGAAGCTCGTTGTATTCTGTTTGGAGGTAGTGTGAATCTTGACGCAAGATAGGTGCATGGTTTGCGCTGAACCTACCATAGGCTCAGAAAACATTTTGGACGCACCCGATGGAACTCCTCGGTGACATGGGTCATGTGGAATCTTGTTTCAGTGCGTTTGGAGATAGTGTTAGTGTCGGTGCAAGATAGGTGCACGGTTTGCGCCAAATGTACCATAGGCTCAGAAATCGTTTCGGACGCACCCGATGGTACTCCTAGGTGACAAGGCTCAAGTGGAAGCTAGTTTTAGTCCGTTTGGAGGTAGTGTGAATCCTGACGCAAGATAGGTGCATGGTTTGCGCCGAACATACCATAGGCTCAGAAATGTTTTTGACGCACCCGATGGAACTCCTAGGTGACATGGGTCATGTGGAATCTCGTTTCGGTCCGTTTGGAGATAGTGTTAGTGTCGGTGCAAGATAGGTGCACGGTTTGCGCCAAATGTACCATAGGCTCAGAAATCATTTCGGACGCACCCGATGGTACTCCTAGGTGACAAGGCTCAAGTGGAAGCTAGTTTTAGTCCGTTTGGAGGTAGTGCGAATCTTGACGCAAGATAGGAGCATGGTTTGTGCCGAACATACCATAGGCTCATAAATGTTTTTGACGCACCCGATGGAACTCCTAGGTGACATGGGTCATGTGGAATCTTGTCCTGGTCTGTTTGGAGACAGTGTTTGTGTTGGTGCAATGTAGATGCATGGTTTGCGCCAAACGTACCATAGACTCAGAAATCGTTTCGGACGCACCCGATGGTACTCCAAGGTGACAAGGCTCAACTGGAAGCTCGTTTTAGTCCGTTTGGAGGTAGTGTGAATCCTGACGCAAGATAGGTGCATGGTTTGCGCCGAACGTACCATAGGCTTAGAAATATTTTTGACGCACCCGATGGAACTCCTAGGTGACATGGGTCATGTGGAATCTCGTTTCGGTCCGTTTGGAGATAGTGTTAGTGTCGGTGCAAGATAGGTGCACGGTTTGCGCCAAATGTACCATAGGCTCAGAAATCGTTTCGGACACACCCGATGGTACTCCTAGGTGACAAGGCTCATGTGGAAGCTAGTTTTAGTCCGTTTGGAGGTAGTGCGAATCTTGACGCAAGATAGGAGCATGGTTTGTGCCGAACATACCATAGGCTCATAAATGTTTTTGACGCACCCGATGGAACTCCTAGGTGACATGGGTCATGTGGAATCTTGTCTTGGTCTGTTTGGAGACAGTGTTTGTGTTGGTGCAATGTAGATGCATGGTTTGCGCCAAACGTACCATAGACTCAGAAATCGTTTCGGACGCACCCGATGGTACTCCTAGGTGACAAGGCTCAACTGGAAGCTCGTTTTAGTCCGTTTGGAGGTAGTGTGAATCCTGACGCAAGATAGGTGCATGGTTTGCGCCGAACGTACCATAGGCTCAGAAACATTTTTGACGCACCCGATGGAACTCCTAGGTGACATGGGTCATGTGGAATCTCGTTTCGGTCCGTTTGGAGACAGTGTTAGTGTCGGTGCAAGGTAGATGCACGGTTTACGCCAACGTACCATTGGCTCAGAAATCGTTTCGGACACACCCGATGGTACTCCTAGGTGACATGGGTCATGTGGAAATCTTATTTTGGTCTGTTTGGAGACAGTGTTAGTGTTGGTGCACGATTTGCGCCAAACGTAGCACAGGCTCATAAATCGTTTCGGACGCACTCGATGGTACACCTAGGTGACAAGGCTCAAGTGGAAGCTCGTTCTAGTCCATTTGGAGGTAGTGCGAATCTTGACGCAAGAGAGGTGCATGTTTTTTTCCTCAACAAGCCATAGGCTCGGAAAAAGTTTTTGATTCACCCGATGGAACTCCTAGGGGACATGGGTCATGTGGAATCTTGTCTTGGTCTGTTTGGAGATAGTGTTAGTGTCGGTGCAAGATAGGTGCACGGTTTGCGCCAAATGTACCATAGGCTCAAAAATCGTTTCGGACGCACCCGATGGTAGTCCTAGGTGACAAGGCTCAAGTGGAAGCTCATTTTAGTCCTTTTGGAGGTAGTGCGAATATTGACGCAAGATAGGAGCATGGTTTGCGCCGAACGTACCATAGGCTCAGAAAACGTTTTTGATGCACCTGATGGAACTCCTAGGTGACATGGGTCATGTGGAATCTTGTTTCGGTCTATTTGGAGACAGTGTTTGTGTTGGTGCAATGTAGATGCATGGTTTGCGCCAAACGTACCATAGACTCAGAAATCGTTTCGGACGCACCCAATGGTACTCCTAGGTGACAAGGCTCAACTGGAAGCTCGCTTTAGTCCGTTTGGAGGTAGTGTGAATCCTGACGCAAGATAGGTGCATGGTTTGCGACGAACGTACCATAGGCTCAGAAACATTTTTGACGCACCCGATGGAACTCCTAGGTGACATGGGTCATGTGGAATCTCGTTTCGGTCTGTTTGGAGATAGTGTTAGTGTCGGTGCAAGATAGGTGCACGGTTTGCGCCAAATGTACCATAGGCTCAGAAATCGTTTCGGACGCACCCGATGGTACTCCTAGGTGACAAGGCTCAAGTGGAAGCTAGTTTTAGTCCGTTTGGAGGTAGTGCGAATCTTGACGCAAGATAGGAGCATGGTTTGTGCCGAACATACCATAGGCTCATAAATGTTTTTGACGCACCCGATGGAACTCCTTGGTGACATGGGTCATGTGGAATCTTGTCTTGGTCTCTTTGGAGACAGTGTTTGTGTTGGTGCAATGTAGATGCATGGTTTGCGCCAAACGTACCATAGACTCAGAAATCATTTCGGACGCACCCGATGGTACTCCTAGGTGACAAGGCTCAACTGGAAGCTCGTTTTAGTCCGTTTGGAGGTAGTGTGAATCCTGACGCAAGATAGGTGCATGGTTTGCGCCGAACGTACCATAGGCTTAGAAACATTTTTGACGCGCCCGATGGAACTCCTAGGTGACACGGGTCATGTGGAATCTCGTTTCGGTCTGTTTGGAGATAGTGTTAGTGTCGGTGCAAGATAGGTGCACGGTTTGCGCCAAATGTACCATAGGCTCAGAAATCGTTTCGGACGCACCCGATGGTACTCCTAGATGACAAGGCTCAAGTGGAAGCTAGTTTTAGTCCGTTTGGAGGTAGTGCGAATCTTGACGCAAGATAGGAGCATGGTTTGTGCCGAACATACCATAGGCTCATAAATGTTTTTGACGCACCCGATGGAACTCCTAGGTGACATGGGTCATGTGGAATCTTGTCTTGGTCTGTTTGGAGACAGTGTTTGTGTTGGTGCAATGTAGATGCATGGTTTGCGCCAAACGTACCATAGACTCAGAAATCGTATCGGACGCACCCGATGGTACTCCTAGGTGACAAGGCTCAACTGGAAGCTCGTTTTAGTCCGTTTGGAGGTAGTGTGAATCCTAACGGAAGATAGGTGCATGGTTTGCGCCGAACGTACCATAGGCTTAGAAACATTTTTGACGCACCCGATGGAACTCCTAGGTGACATGGGTCATGTGGAATCTCATTTCGGTCCGTTTGGAGATAGTGTTAGTGTCAGTGCAAGATAGGTGCACGGTTTGCGCCAAATGTACCATAGGCTCAGAAATCGTTTCGGACGCACCCGATGGTACTCCTAGGTGACAAGGCTCAAGTGGAAGCTAGTTTTAGTCCGTTTGGAGGTAGTGCGAATCTTGACGCAAGATAGGAGCATGGTTTGTGCCGAACATACCATAGGCTCATAAACGTTTTTGACGCACCCGATGGAACTCCTAGGTGATATGGGTCATGTGGAATCTTGTTTCGGTCTATTTGGAGACAGTGTTTGTGTTGGTGCAATGTAGATGCATGGTTTGCGCCAAACGTACCATAGACTCAGAAATTGTTTCGGACGCACCCGATGGTACTCCTAGGTGACAAGGCTCAAGTGGAAGCTAGTTTTAGTCCGTTTGGAGGTAGTGCGAATCTTGACGCAAGATAGGAGCATGGTTTGTGCCGAACATACCATAGGCTCATAAAACATTTTTGACGCACCCGATGGAACTCCTAGGTGACATGGGTCATGTGGAATCTTGTCTTGGTCTGTTTGGAGACAGTGTTTGTGTTGGTGCAATGTAGATGCATGGTTTTGCGCCAAACGTACCATAGACTCAGAAATCGTTTCGGACGCACCCGATGGTACTCCTAGGTGACAAGGCTCAACTGGAAGCTCGTTTTAGTCCGTTTGGAGGTAGTGTGAATCCTGACGCAAGATAGGTGCATGGTTTGCGCCAAACGTACCATAGGCTCAGAAACATTTTTGACGCACTCGATGGAACTCCTAGGTGACATGGGTCATGTGGAATCTCATTTCGGTCCGTTTGGAGATAGTGTTAGTGTCGGTGCAAGGTAGATGCACGGTTTACGCCAACATACCATAGGCTCAGAAATCGTTTCAGACACACCCGATGGTACTCCTAGGTGACATGGGTCATGTGGAAATCTTATTTTGGTCTGTTTGGAGACAGTGTTAGTGTTGGTGCACGATTTGCGCCAAACGTAGCACAGGCTCAGAAATCGTTTCGGACGCACCCGATGCTACACCTAGGTGACAAGGCTCAAGTGGAAGCTCGTTTTAGTCCATTTGGAGGCAGTGCGAATCTTGACGCAAGAGAGGTGCATGTTTTTTCCTGAACGAACCATAGGCTCAGAAAAAGTTTTTGATTCACCCGATGGAACTCCTAGGGGACATGGGTCATGTGGAATCTTGTCTTGGTCTGTTTGGAGATAGTGTAAGTGTCGGTGCAAGATAGGTGCACGGTTTGCGCCAAATGTACCATAGGCTCAGAAATCGTTTCAGACACACCCGATGGTAGTCCTAGGTGACAAGGCTCAAGTGGAAGCTCATTTTAGTCCTTTTGGAGGTAGTGCGAATATTGACGCAAGATAGGAGCATGGTTTGCGCCGAACGTACCATAGGCTCAGAAAACATTTTTGACGCACCCGATGGAACTCCTAGGTGACATGGGTCATGTGGAATCTTGTTTTGGTCTGTTTGGAGACAGTGTTTGTGTTGGTGCAATGTAGATGCACGGTTTGCACCAAATGTACCATAGGCTCAGAAATCGTTTCGGACGCACCCGATGGTACTCCTAGGTGACAAGGCTCAACTGCAAGCTCGTTTTAGTCCGTTTGGAGGTAGTGCGAATCTTGACGCAAGATAGCATCATGGTTTGTGCCGAACATACCATAGGCTCAGAAAATGTTTTTGACGCAACCGATGGAACTCCTAGGTGACATGGGTCATGTGGAATCTTGTTTCGGTCTTTTTGGAGACAGTGTTTGTGTTGGTGCAATGTAGATGCATGGTTTGCGCCAAACGTACCATAGACTCAGAAATCGTTTCGGACGCACCCGATGGTACTCCTAGGTGACAAGGCTCAACTGGAAGCTCATTTTAGTCCGTTTGGAGGTAGTGTGAATCCTGACGCAAGATAGGTGCATGGTTTGCGCCGAATGTACCATAGGCTCGGAAACATTTTTGACGCAACCGATGGAACTCCTAGGGGACATGGGTCATGTGGAATCTTGTCTTGGTCTGTTTGGAGATTGTGTCAGTGTCGGTGCAAGATAGGTGCACGGTTTGCGCCAAATGTACCATAGGCTCATAAATCGTTTCGGACGCACCCGATGGTAGTCCTAGGTGACAAGGCTCAAGTGGAAGCTCATTTTAGTCCTTTTGGAGGTAGTGCGAATATTGACGCAAGATAGGAGCATGGTTTACGCCGAACGTACCATAGGCTCAGAAAACATTTTTGACGCACCCGATGGAACTCCTAGGTGACATGGGTCATGTGGAATCTTGTTTCGGTCTGTTTGGAGACAGTGTTAGTGTCGGTGCAAGATAGGTGCACGATTTGCGCCAGATGTACCATAGGCTCAGAAATCATTTCGGACGCACCCGATGGTACTCCTAGGTGACAAGGCTCAAGTGGAAGCTAGTTTTAGTCCGTTTGGAGGTAGTGCGAATCTTGACGCAAGATAGGAGCATGGTTTGTGCCAAACATACCATAGGCTCATAAATGTTTTTGACGCACCCGATGGAACTCCGAGGTGACATGGGTCATGTGGAATCTTGTCTTGGTCTGTTTGGAGACAGTGTTTGTGTTGGTGCAATGTAGATGCATGGTTTTGCGCCAAACGTACCATAGACTCAGAAATCGTTTCGAACGCACCCGATGGTACTCCTAGGTGACAAGGCTCAACTGGAAGCTCGTTTTAGTCCGTTTGGTGGTATTGTGAATCCTGACGCAAGATAGGTGCATGGTTTGCGCCGAACGTACCATAGGCTCAGAAACATTTTTGACGCACCCGATGGAACTCCTAGGTGACATGGGTCATGTGGAATCTCGTTTCGTCCGTTTGGCGACATTGTTAGTGTCGGTGCAAGGTAGATGCACGGTTTACGCCAACATACCATAGGCTCAGAAATCGTTTCGGACACACCCGATGGTACTCCTAGGTGACATGGGTCATGTGGAAATCTTATTTTGGTCTGTTTGGAGACAGTGTTAGTGTTGGTGCAAGATAGGTGCACGATTTGCGCCAAACGTAGCACAGGCTCAGAAATCGTTTCGGACGCACCCGATGGTACACCTAGGGGACAAGGCTCAGGTGGAAGCTCGTTTTAGTCCATTTGGAGGTAGTGCGAATCTTGACGCAAGAGAGGTGCATGTTTTTTCCTGAACGAACCATATGCTTGGAAAAAGTTTTTGATTCACCCGATGGAACTCCTAGGGGACATGGGTCATGTGGAATCTTGTCTTGGTCTGTTTGGAGATAGTGTAAGTGTCGGTGCAAGATAGGTGCACGGTTTGCGCCAAATGTACCATAGGCTCAGAAATCGTTTCGGACGCACCCAATGGTAGTCCTAGGTGACAAGGCTCAAGTGGAAGCTCATTTTAGTCCTTTTGGAGGTAGTGCGAATATTGACGCAAGATAGGAGCATGGTTTGCGCTGAACGTACCATAGGCTCAGAAAACGTTTTTGACGCACCCGATGGAACTCCTAGGTGACATGGGTCATGTGGAATCTTGTTTCGGTCTGTTTGGAGACAGTGTTTGTGTTGGTGCAATGTAGATGCATGGTTTGCGCCAAACGTACCATAGACTCAGAAATCGTTTCGGACGCACCCGATGGTACTCCAAGGTGACAAGGCTCAACTGGAAGCTTGTTTTAGTCCATTTGGAGGTAGTGTGAATCCTGACGCAAGATAGGTGCATGGTTTGCGCCGAACGTACCATAGGCTCAGAAACATTTTGGACGCACCCGATGGAAATCCTAGGTGACATGGGTCATGCGGAATCTTGTTTCGGTCCGTTTGGAGACAGTGTTAGTGTCGGTGCAAGGTAGATGCATGGTTTGCGCCAAACGTAACATAGGCTCAGAAATCGTTTCAGACACACCCGATGGTACTCCTAGGTGACAAGGGTCAAGTGGAAGCTCGTTGTATTCCGTTTGGAGGTAGTGTGAATCTTGACGCAAGATAGGTGCATGGTTTGCGCTGAACCTACCATAGGCTCGGAAAACGTTTTGGACGCACCCGATGGGACTCCTCGGTGACATGGGTCATGTGGAATCTTGTTTCAGTGCGTTTGGAGATAGTGTTAGTGTCGGTGCAAGATAGGTGCACGGTTTGCGCCAAATGTACCATAGGCTCATAAATCGTTTCGGACGCACCCGATGGTAGTCCTAGGTGACAAGGCTCAAGTGGAAGCTCATTTTAGTCCTTTCGGAGGTAGTGCGAATATTGACGCAAGATAGGAGCATGGTTTACGCCGAACGTACCATAGGCTCAGAAAACATTTTTGACGCACCCGATGGAACTCCTAGGTGACATGGGTCATGTGGAATCTTGTTTCGGTCTGTTTGGAGACAGTGTTAGTGTCGGTGCAAGATAGGTGCACGATTTGCGCCAGATGTACCATAGGCTCAGAAATCATTTCGGACGCACCCGATGGTACTCCTAGGTGACAAGGCTCAAGTGGAAGCTAGTTTTAGTCCGTTTGGAGGTAGTGCGAATCTTGACGCAAGATAGGAGCATGGTTTGTGCCAAACATACCATAGGCTCATAAATGTTTTTTGACGCACCCGATGGAACTCCGAGGTGACATGGGTCATGTGGAATCTTGTCTTGGTCTGTTTGGAGACAGTGTTTGTGTTGGTGCAATGTAGATGCATGGTTTTGCGCCAAACGTACCATAGACTCAGAAATCGTTTCGAACGCACCCGATGGTACTCCTAGGTGACAAGGCTCAACTGGAAGCTCGTTTTAGTCCGTTTGGTGGTAGTGTGAATCCTGACGCAAGATAGGTGCATGGTTTGCGCCGAACGTACCATAGGCTCAGAAACATTTTTGACGCACCCGATGGAACTCCTAGGTGACATGGGTCATGTGGAATCTCGTTTCGTCCGTTTGGCGACATTGTTAGTGTCGGTGCAAGGTAGATGCACGGTTTACGCCAACATACCATAGGCTCAGAAATCGTTTCGGACACACCCGATGGTACTCCTAGGTGACATGGGTCATGTGGAAATCTTATTTTGGTCTGTTTGGAGACAGTGTTAGTGTTGGTGCAAGATAGGTGCACGATTTGCGCCAAACGTAGCACAGGCTCAGAAATCGTTTCGGACGCACCCGATGGTACACCTAGGGGACAAGGCTCAGGTGGAAGCTCGTTTTAGTCCATTTGGAGGTAGTGCGAATCTTGACGCAAGAGAGGTGCATGTTTTTTCCTGAACGAACCATATGCTTGGAAAAAGTTTTTGATTCACCCGATGGAACTCCTAGGGGACATGGGTCATGTGGAATCTTGTCTTGGTCTGTTTGGAGATAGTGTAAGTGTCGGTGCAAGATAGGTGCACGGTTTGCGCCAAATGTACCATAGGCTCAGAAATCGTTTCGGACGCACCCAATGGTAGTCCTAGGTGACAAGGCTCAAGTGGAAGCTCATTTTAGTCCTTTTGGAGGTAGTGCGAATATTGACGCAAGATAGGAGCATGGTTTGCGCTGAACGTACCATAGGCTCAGAAAACGTTTTTGACGCACCCGATGGAACTCCTAGGTGACATGGGTCATGTGGAATCTTGTTTCGGTCTGTTTGGAGACAGTGTTTGTGTTGGTGCAATGTAGATGCATGGTTTGCGCCAAACGTACCATAGACTCAGAAATCGTTTCGGACGCACCCGATGGTACTCCAAGGTGACAAGGCTCAACTGGAAGCTTGTTTTAGTCCATTTGGAGGTAGTGTGAATCCTGACGCAAGATAGGTGCATGGTTTGCGCCGAACGTACCATAGGCTCATAAACATTTTGGACGCACCCGATGGAAATCCTAGGTGACATGGGTCATGCGGAATCTTGTTTCGGTCCGTTTGGAGACAGTGTTAGTGTCGGTGCAAGGTAGATGCATGGTTTGCGCCAAACGTAACATAGGCTCAGAAATCGTTTCAGACACACCCGATGGTACTCCTAGGTGACAAGGGTCAAGTGGAAGCTCGTTGTATTCCGTTTGGAGGTAGTGTGAATCTTGACGCAAGATAGGTGCATGGTTTGCGCTGAACCTACCATAGGCTCGGAAAACGTTTTGGACGCACCCGATGGGACTCCTCGGTGACATGGGTCATGTGGAATCTTGTTTCAGTGCGTTTGGAGATAGTGTTAGTGTCGGTGCAAGATAGGTGCACGGTTTGCGCCAAACGTACCATAGGCTCAGAAATCGTTTCGGACGCACCCGATGGTACTCCTAGGTGACAAGGCTCAAGTGGAAGCTCGTTTTAGTCCGTTTGGAGGTAGTGCGAATCCTGATGCAAGATAGCATCATGGTTTGTGCCGAGCATACCATAGGCTCAGAAAATGTTTTTGACGCACCCGATGGAACTCCTAGGTGACATGGGTCATGTGGAATCTTGTTTCGGTCTTTTTGGAGACAGTGTTTGTGTTGGTGCAATGTAGATGCATGGTTTGCGCCAAACGTACCAGAGACTCAGAAAATCGTTTTGGATGCACCCGACGGTACTCCTAGGTGACAAGGCTCAACTGGAAGCTCGTTTTAGTCCGTTTGGTGGTAGTGTGAATCCTGACGCAAGATAGGTGCATGGTTTGCGCCGAACGTACCATAGGCTCAGAAACATTTTTGACGCACCCGATGGAACTCCTAGGTGACATGGGTCATGTGGAATCTCATTTCGGTCCATTTGGAGACAGTGTTAGTGTCGGTGCAAGGTAGATGCACGGTTTACGCCAATGTACCATAGGCTCAGAAATCATTTCGGACACACCCGATGGAACTCCTAGGTGACAAGGCTCCAGTGGACGCTCGTTACAGTTCGATTGGAGGTAGTGCTAATCTTAACGCATGATAGGTGTATGGTTTGCGTTGAACGTACCATAGGCGCGTAAGTTGTTTTGGACGCACCCGATGGAACTCCTAGGTGACATGGGTCATGTGGAAATCTTATTTTGGTCTGTTTGGAGACAGTGTTAGTGTTGGTGCAAGATAGGTGCACGATTTGCGCCAAACGTAGCACAGGCTCAGAAATTGTTTCGGACGCACCCGATGGTACACCTAGGTGACAAGGCTCAAGTGGAAGCTCGTTTTAATCCGTTTGGAGGTAGTGCGAATCTTGACGCAAGAGAGGTGCATGTTTTTTCCTAAACGAACCATAGGCTTGGAAAAAGTTTTTGATTCACCCGATGGAACTCCTAGGGGACATGGGTCATGTGGAATCTTGTCTTGGTCTATTTGGAGATAGTGTTAGTGTCGGTGCAAGATAGGTGCACGGTTTGCGCAAAATGTACCATAGGCTCAGAAATCGTTTCGGACGCACCCGATGGTAGTCCTAGGTGACAAGGCTCAAGTGGAAGCTCATTTTAGTCCTTTTGGAGGTAGTGCGAATCTTGACGCAAGATAGGAGCATGGTTTGCGCCGAACGTACCATAGGCTCAGAAAACGTTTTTGACGCACCCGATGGAACTCCTAGGTGACATGGGTCATGTGGAATCTCGTTTCGGTCCGTTTGGAGACAGTGTTAGTGTCGGTGCAAGGTAGATGCAAGGTTTGTGCCAAACGTACCATAGGCTCAGAAGTTGTTTTGGACACACCCGATGGTACTCCTAGGTGACAAGGCTCAAGTGGAAGCTCGTTGTATTCCGTTTGGAGGTAGTGTGAATCTTGACGCAAGATAGGTGCATGGTTTGCACTGAACCTACCATAGGCTCGGAAAACGTTTTGGACGCACCCGATGGAACTCCTCGGTGACATGGGTTAGTGGAATCTTGTTTCAGTGCGTTTGGAGATAGTGTTAGTGTCGGTGCAAGATAGGGGCACGGTTTGCGCCAAACGTTCATAGGCTCAGAAATTGTTTCGGACGCACCCGACGGTACTCCTAGGTGACAAGGCTCAAGTGAAAGCTTGTTTTAGTCCGTTTGGAGGTAGTGCGAATCTTGACGCAAGATAGGAGCATGGTTTGTGCCGAACATACCATAGGCTCAAAAATGTTTTTGACACACCCGATGGAACTCCTAGGTGACATGGGTCATGTGGAATCTTATCTCGGTCTGCTGGGAGACAGTGTTTGTGTTGGTGCAATGTAGATGCATGGTTTGCGCCAAACGTACCATAGACTCAGAAATCATTTCGGACACACCCGATGATACTCCTAGGTGACAAGGCTCAACAGGAAGCTCGTTTTAGTCCGTTCGGAGGTAGTGTGAATCCTGACGCAAGATAGGTGCATGGTTTGCGCCGAACGTACCATAGGCTCGGAAACATTTTTGACGCACCCGATGGAACTCCTAGGTGACATGGGTCATGTGGCATCTCGTTCGGTCTGTTTGGAGACAGCTGTTAGTGTTGGTGCAAGGTAGATACACGGTTTTACGCCAACGTACCATAGGCTCAGAAATCGTTTCGGACACACCCGATGGTACTCCTAGGTGACAAGGCTCAAGTGGACGCTCGTTACAGTCCGATTGGAGGTA
>NW_027097782.1:0-25019 GCF_019320115.1 Miscanthus floridulus | reverse complement strand
CAAACCAAAGACAAAAAGCATCATGCAATCACTTACTAGCAAAACGCTGTTAGGAGCCCAACTTAACTATGCTACTATAGAAAAAGAGCTCTTAGCAGTTTTTTTGCTATAGATAAGTTTATCTTAGTGGGTGCAAAAAGTCATTATTTATACTAATCATGCTGCACTTAAATATTTGCTTACTAAGACGCTAAACCACGTTTAATAAATGGATTCTGTAAGTCCAAGAATTTGATCTTGAAATAAAGATAAAAAGGGAGTAGCGATACTGTGGCTAATCATCTATCACATATCCATCACTAACATGCATGAATTGCCAATAAATGACTTCTCTTACGCAACGACATGCGACTGAAGGTGATGGACTCCAACCCGTGGTATGCGAATATTGTGAATTTCATGGTTGCAGGTTATGTACCACTAGGAGAAAACATGGAGCAAAACTACAAGCCAAAAGCAGACGTCACCTTTGGGATGACCCGTACCTATATAGGATATAGCTTATGGCCTATTGAGGGTGCTACCAACACGACGAAAGGCGTGCAGATCATTGAGAAGTGCCATGCAGCACCGTACAGAGGCCATTATGGAGCATTCCACACACAAGCCTAAATCTGGCAGTGTGGATTCTTCTGACCAACGATGTATGAAAGACACCAAAGAATTCATTCAAGGTGTCGAAAATGCCAGTTGCAAGGTGGCATCACTGCTCGTATGTAATGCCCCTGCAGTACAATTTACAAGTGGAGATATTTGGTGTTTGGGGCATTGACTTCATGGGGCCATTTCAAAAGTCCAAGATTGTGAGTACATCCTTGTCGCCATCAACTACATACGTATCCAAGTGGGTGAAAGCTCTACCAAGCCAAGCATGCATGGGAAATGTTTTGTGAAGTGATTTTCCCTTGCTTGGAACACCAAGAATGGTGATAAGTGATGGAGGATCCCACTTCATCGACAAACATTCCGTGCCTTCCTGAAGGAGCTCGAGCCAAGCACAACATTGCTACACCTTACCATCCTTAGACAAGCGGCCAACAGAGACATCAAATAAAAAATAAAAAATATCCTACAGAAAAAGTCAATGAGATGGGGACAGGATGGAAACAATCTTCCTGATGCACTCAGGGCATACAGGACAGCTTATAAACCCCCATTGACATGTTGCCATTCTGGCTCATGTATGAAAAAAGCTATCATTTACTAGTGGAGCTTGAGCACTGAGCTTATTGGGCCATAAAGAGCTAGAACATAAATGTAAAGCTAGCCGGCAAGAACAGGCAAAACAAATTGTCGAGCTAGAAGAAAGGTGAGAGAAGGCATACCAAAGTGCCAAGCTTTATAAGGGAAGAACCAAAAGATGGCATGATGACCAATTCAACAAAAAGAGTTTAAGATGGGAGATAAAGTATTACTCATCAACTCCGAAGTCAAGCTCTTCGGTGAAGGAAAACTACACACACAAATGGATGGGACTGTACACCATCATCAACACATCGTCACATGGCGCAATCACCATCAAGATGATGGTAACATATTTAGAGCCAACAGTCAATGTTTAAAAGTTTTTCTAGAGCCTTCTCATGACACTAACAAAGAAATAGATATAATAGAATTAATCACTTTTGATAAATTTATTGCAAACTTAATTTTTTTAAAAAAAAAGTTTTAATACATTCTTTAATTTAATTCAAAACATTTTAAATGACCTTATTACCCTCAATGAATAAAAATTGATTCTTGCTAATCACATGTATCTTCACTCAAATCATGTGAAAATGGTAACTTAAATATTCCTTGATTAATTTTGATGCCATGCATGATTCTCACTCTTTTGATCTGAAAATAAAAATATGAAACCATGATTTCTCACAATCTTGAACATGCATGAGCATCTAGATGAAAGCACATCTAGGGAGGAGCTCCTAGGGGCGAACGCACCCAAGTGTGGGGCGTAACCCCCCTAGCTCCTGTGATCCCCCGCTTATCAAGGCATGGTGTTCTCTAAAATCAATCACGACCAAAATCTTGGGTATTGCGGCTTGAGGTGATCTCGTTTCCTTCATGGTAGATGACAAAGTACCTATAAAGTGCACGCCATGCACTCTCCTTCTCTTCACCTCCTTCATCACAAGCAAAGCAACGCATTCCTCTCACCTAAGATCTCAAGGCCAAGCACCGCTATTGCGCATCATCACTGGTTCGTGCTCTACATATGTTGATAGTAGTTAATGTCAATCACAACAATCAATACACCCTAGATAAATGATTAAAATGGATCACCAACATAGGTATAGTGTTTTTAACTAATGAGTTCCACAAATTTGGTGATTTCCATGATTGCAGGAGGATTTAATCAGAAAACCGTCAAGGATGACCTATTCGTCAAAGGAAATTATGTTATTCTGCAACGAAACCAACTTAGGAAGACTCTAGAACAATCCAAAAGACAACTCACCGAGACCCATGCCAAGGTGTTAGGGTGTGGGGCTGGCCGGGCCCACCTGAAGGCCGGCCGACCAGTGGGCCCCACCTTGCAACCTATATTTCGTACGTCGGTTCTCCACCACCTTAAAGATCAAATCTACGCCGTTGCTCAAGGTTGGTTCTATTCGAGGGTCTAGATTTGATGTTGCCATGGTTTTCATGGGCCCACAGGACCCCTGGTGCCCCTTATAAATACCCCCCTATACCTCCTCTAGTAGAGCCATCCCAAAACACTAATTAACATCCTCATCATTAGGATCAGAGCCAGCAATCAAGAGAAGATTAGTCCTCCAAGTTAGGATCTAGTCTTTGTAAATAGAAATAGTGAGATAGAGAGTGAGGGAAGAGTTTTGGAGGAAGTGCTGGCCTATCGGTGCTCTCTCTGTGGCTTGTACCTTGGCTGAATTAAATTCTATTTGAGCTTGCTTCTGAGATTTCTCTAGTAATCAACTTCTGATTCAAGTAAGTATCGTGTTTATATTGTTCGTCATGTTTCTGACTCTTTTTGAGTACTTTAATCCTTGTCACTCTTGGGTTAAAGTAGTATTCGTAGTATAAGCGTGGTGCTTAGACTAGGTTACTCGTGGATGTACCTTGCAATCCGGATTGGTGGTAGATCATAAGGGTAACTATAAAGCCTTGTTGAGTCTTTGTAGACCATCTCCTGTTTGTAGGCCGAGCAGGACCTGGTTACTATAGGAAAGCATACCCTGATTGTGCTTTTCCTTAGTAATGTCTCCATTTGAACAGTAGAAGACATAACTTACCCAACTTAGAATTAGAAAACCCTAGTGATCCCTTCTACACTCCTGTTTATCCTAAGCCTTGTTGCTACTCCTGGTTAAGCTAGACTTAGTTAATTTCACACACGTTTCCTTGAGTTCGATATTCTAGAATACTTTTTGGTGAAGTGATACATCGGTATTTGTGCGCTTGCGATTTATCTATGTGCGTTCCAATACACCAACATGCATTTCTGGCACCGTTGCTGAGGAAATGGTTGCTGAGTTAACTTTAAACCTAGCTTAACTTTGTATCTTTTATTCTTTTATTCTATTTTTACTTTGGAATCCACTCCTATCCATCAATACGTTGCACCTATGAGCGCATGCCTAGAGCCACCAAAATCCTCAAAGCCTATCCTAACACCTCGCTATGAGCTGCGCCCATGTTTAATTAACATGGTCGAAGAACAATTCTTTTCAGGTGAAAATGATGAAAACACTTACTTCCACCTATGTGTGTTTGAGCAAACATATGCATGCTTACACATTGTGGGCATGTTAGATGAAACCTTACGATGGAAGCTTTTTCCATTCTGTTTAATGGGAAGAGCTAAACATTGGTATAATTAAACCATAAGGAGTATGCAAGAAGATTGGAAAGCTTTATGCTCTAGCTTTTGCCTATATTTCTTTCCCATCTTTAGAGTTTCTTCATTATGAGGTTCTATCTTTTAAACAAAAAGAAAAAGAATCTCTTGGCGCGTCATGGGAATGTTTCAAAGATATTATTAATACTGGCCCTGACCTTGCCATTCAAGACCCCATTCTCCTTCAACACTTTAGGAGGTTCATTCTTGCATGTCTCTACCAATTTGGGGAGAAACATTCTTGATAAAATTTTAGAGAACACCCCATTACCTGAAGAAGTGGAAGAGAAGCTACTAGAGGTGGAATCCTAGATAACTGAACCAGAATCTTTGTGTCAGATAAATGGGCCAGGGGTAACTGCACCCCTCGTATATGTGACCAACACCAGGCTATCGACCTAGCAGTCTCCAAGGAGGAGGCCCACAAGGGCTAACGCAATCGACCAATAGGGAAATCAAGGCAAACCGAGATAGGTGTCTCTAGACGATAGCTAGGATCAATCTGTTGCATATAACAAACTAGGAACTCAATATATTGGCTCGATCATCCTCTCTGTAACCCTACTCTCCTACCAATATAAAAGAGAGTAGGGACCTCAGGCTCGGGATCGACACCATCTGTCATTCCAATCTACCTCATATCTAGAAGCAACAACCCCTGTAATTAAGTATACAAATACAAGAGCAACATCACCACTAGAGTAGGGTTTAGCGTGCTACCGCGCCCTGAACCAGTATAAATCCTTGTTTCTTGTGTACTACCATCTAGATCTGTCTATGTGATCATGTTGCTAGGCATTGCCAGAGCTAAATAATCTGATAATTGGCACGCCAGGTAAGGGCCTTTCACGTTCAAACTAATCTTGTGTTTTAGATGAGATTCGTCTTCCAAATCAGTGATGAACCAGAAAGAGGAGCAATTGAGCAAGAGGATCACCTTCGGCAAGCTCTACTTCATCGTCGAGCAATTTGGGGACCTATGCCTTCAGGAACCGTAGCTAGCCAAGGAAGGAGAACAGTTCCTTTAGATCTAAGCTTTCATCGCCAGACTGGAGGAGGCTGTGGACACAGGACCAGACACCCTCATAAGGTACCTCAAGCATTGCATCCATCTTTTCATCAAGGATGGGTGAGAAGGTGAGTCGGTGCCCACTTTCTACATCAGCAAACCCATGGATCTCGACTCCGCTTCAGATCCGATACCAATACCTCATCATCTCGCTTCCCAATCTTCAGCAAGATCGGGGTGGACGGCGACAACCCATGGTGCGGCACTCTCATAGGCTATGGTGGAACCCACTGAACCTCCCATGAAGGAACACTAGCCATAAGAACCGATAGATCGAGATGACATCGACGACACCCCCGAACAGCAAGATTGGTTAGACAACGCAAACGTATCGGGACTCATCGACCCAGAGGCTTTCTGTCGCTTCCTCTACAACTATGACTAGCTACTAGAGGACTTATATTCCAATGGCGATGATAATGAGGTCATCTCACACATGTCGGGCACTAACGCCAAACCGTCGTCGGATGAGCAGCCAAAACTCAAATAATCCCCTATGATGAAAGGGTGAAGCCTTTCCCCCAGCTAGGAAAAGCAGTGGGGTAGCGTGGCTGATCACTCGAGCACTAACCCCATGTCAGGAAACTCCTGATACCTACCATGTGCCTATAATCCGATGGCCAAGGCTACGAGGTAGAGGGGGATATCATCCCTCCTTCATCAAGAAGGGAACCCCCATTAGGCAACAAATCATACAGCAGAAACATTCGAGGGAAGGACCCATGTTACCATGGGCACCCCTTGAGCTGAGTAAGGTCGGAAGCTCTATGAGCTAGCCTACACGCATAGTTGCGTGACTACACCAATTGTCTCATTGTGCTCTCACCTGCCCAAGAGCTCGATTGTTCTCGACTCGTTAGCCATTCGGAATCAGAAACCCAAAGCCAAACGGCCCTTCCATCAGCAACATGAGGCCTCATCTAGGCGAAAGATATGATGAAGGGCTACAAGGAGGGAGGCAATGGCATCGTTCCCCTCAACTTCGAACCTAACACTGACCTTTGCTCCCAAAGACATGATCTGGTAGTGGGAACTCATTGAGCACCAGACCGTTAGCCGATGACCATCAGTTATGTTTATTTCACCCCTGCTATTTCACATTCTTCTTGTTGCATTACATTCTATGAGAAATCTACATGTATCCATCTGATGTGAATGTATACCAACACCTCCCGAGCACCTCAAGGAAGGTATTCCCAAACCACTTGGGTGCTGGCTGTATTAGAATGACCCAGTCACAAATGTGTGTAGCTACTATGATCGAAGGGTTACACTAACCTACCATCACGATTAGAGGCTATAGGTATGGTCCCATGGACCGCACACCCACCTCTTTTTTTCTTTCACCGATCGAAGTCTTATAGGCCACAAAATGGTATAAGTGACTTAACAAGACCTCGGGTGGACTCCACCAGGATGTTTCATTCTAGTCTGATAATCACCAGGTAGTTAGTCTAGAGCTTAAACTAGCATCAAATGCTAAAGACAAACAGAGATGAAAGACAAAAAAAGTGTGAAGGCTGTGTGAAACATAAATTTGCTATGAACGACAGTGTTCTGCTCCTGAACACATTGGGAGCACCACCCCAAATGTCTATTAGACACAAGGCTATGCGTCAACATGTTAGTGGAATTACCCACAATTGAGTTTTGGGCCAGCCCCTGACTCAATCAAATTCACCACGAGTCAAAGCTCTACGCTCCTAAAACTCAGGACTCCATTCCCTCAAAACAATCGAGCAAAGCTTTGGTTCGGCGTGACAAAACAACCAAGTGCCCTGACCCTAAAACACTTTACAACGTATTAAGGGGCCACAAAATTAACATCAGCATAGCTACGCTAATCAACCAGTATGCCACCCGAGGAATGACTATGACTAGTCAAATAGCATTTGAAGCAGAAACGCTTGGGGGCAACATGCACATGACGATACTCATCACAGAACCAAAGGACAATCCCTTGATGACCTACCCTACTCGAATGGTAAAACGTCCTATGGGCCCATGTCAATTATAGTGTGGTTTCAACTCTCGGTTGTGTCACGCCAACCCACCCGAGCATTCGGGGGCAACTACCGCACATAATCACCATGTAGAGAGGACTTGACTTGCAAAACACTAGGAAACTACAGGGTCCAGGCTTTATTACACCTTCCTTTTACAAAGAGGTACATAATCTATTTCTAAAGGGGGCATCCTTGATGGTCCACTCCACATCAATGACAGCATCAATCTCCTTAGTGTTATGGCTAAACTCAGCAATCAAGTAAACAATGTCAACAACATCGGCAATCTCCTCTGCCGCTGGGAACCCGGGCATCACTCCTCATAGATCCACCCTATAACAAAGCCGAAGATGAGCTGTGGTTAAACCTCCCGTGGCCCCGTGGCAAACGCCATGAGCCACCACCTCCCTAATCTGCTTCGGGAGACAGCAGAGCCGATTGAGAATGCTCATCCCCGCCGACAACACCATCATGATGATGGCAACCATCGCATCATGAGCTGCCCAGTAGCGCTCACTGCTGGACTGCGCTAGAGCAGCAGAGGAACGCGCCCAGGCAACTGCATCATTCCATCCATAGGAAACCTCCACCAACTACTTGGCCAGATCCTCGTTGGCTCGCCGCCACCCGACCACCTCAGCCTACATGGAGGCCAGTTGCTCCTTAATGTCTCTAAAGAAAGGGGCAGAATCAGAGTTGCCCCCATTAAGCCACAGATTGGACAGATCTCAAAGAAATGAAACCCAACTCACCAGCAAGCTCCGCTTGGGTTGCCGCCATTGTGGCCTTGGTCTCATCGGCCTCTACGTTTGTGGCATCAAGCACCGCCCTGGCAACTGAGATAAACTCCCTCAGCCACCTCTCCTTGTGAGTGACATCACGAAGGGCCTCACGCATCACGTCGACCTCCTACATTACGACAAGCACACCTCAGTTGGCACCGCCTCGCCTCAACAGAAGTTGCGACAACGATGGAGCATCCCCATCAAGGGGAGGCCTTGGAGCAAGAAGGGCCATCGAGATTGCCCTACAATAGATGACTCGCTCAAATTGCCCCCTTTCCCGACAAGTTCATGGTGCAGAACTGCACTTACCCGAGTTGCACCAACACCTCACAGAGAAGAATGAGGCTCCAGAACACGCGCTTCCTAGTGGTCTCCTCCTCCGTTTCTACCCTAGCACATTTGTCATTGGCCATGGATGATGAACGAAGGCTCAGGGGAACTACGGCAAGCTATGGAAGGTAAAAATACAGAAGCTATAGCACAAGCTAAATAATCCCCTCCACCTCCTCTATTTTTATAGGCAGGTGATGTGCATGGCTAATGGAATTCCAACAATCTATGCAAGTAGAGGCACTAGTTAAGGCCAGGCCACATCCCCATGATCTCTGAGGGAACACCTTATAAGAGAAACACATGGGGAAATGAGGCGCCAAAACCGATGCCTCGGCTTTGCCGAGAAGGAATCCATCCGCACAACCACAGGAAACCATGGGGCCCAATGGTCCAAAACTTGATGTACCATCATCCGAGCCGGTGCAGGCGAGTGCTCTGACACTCAGACTGAGAACTTGGACCAGCTCACCCCCACAATAGGTGTAAGCGGTATTGATTCATTCACTACCAACCCTGCCCCTACTAGAGTCAGGGGGTATTCGGGAGGGTTGCCAGACTGACCCTAAAACCTCTGACACTCAGTGTCATGTAAATCTCCCAATGCCTAGACAAGCTTGAAGTACCTTATTTTAGCGGATGTGTGCCCCTTTGTGGGAAACCAGAAAACTAGTTGGCCCATGGCTGTAACCAAAGTATGAGCTCCTGCAATCTAGAAAAAGTGTTTTATGATGTGCCCCCACTGGTCAGGCTTTGTCCTACCACCCCTATTCATTAGGGCATAGATGTTCACTTGTTCTACCCATTAACAGCTCGAAGAGTAATATGCCCAACTTCCCATAGCTGCTCACGCGTTCGGTACTCGCCCATAGTAATTCTTGGCTCAAGATGCTGTTATATTGGCCTCATGGCTCTATGACAATGACTTCACTCTTTCCACTAATGAGGCCCATGTTGACACTTCTTAGCATAGCTACTAGGTTTGTATCCCTAGTAATGGCACCAGAAGTGCTTGTTAGTATTCCTTAGCATCATCACTAATGATTAGCGATGCCACTAAGTAATAACCTTAATAGTTCCTTAACAATTTTAGATATTTATCCGCAAGCGCATGGAGCTATCATTATACCATTTCACCCTGAAGTATTTAGGGTATCATTATTTATATTTTTCCCAAAGGAAGGCATTTATTGATTTAGAGTCTAGAATGGATATGAACTTGAATAATAATGATTGCAAGTACACCAATGTTTATAACAAGGGTAAGAACAGTGATTCCAAGATAGTGGACACACAAGTGGGCATTCCTCAAGGGATAAAAGAGAAAAGAAAGAATAAAAGAATAATCCTAAGTTGAGCAGGCATTGGTCTAGTATAGTCACACAAAGATTAGTTAATGATCATACAAGTTACAAAATTAGTATTAGGGCTAAGTGTGAAGCAGTTTAGGAGGCCACCAAGTACTGGTCTGCCAGCAACCTCATGTGACAATTTAGACTCCTACACCCCAAATGAACATGGGATATTACAAGGGACGGATAGGGCTATCACCACCTGCCGCCTACCACCTCAACTGTGGAGAGGGACAATGCATTGACCTATCTTTCCATAGCCAAGCATCATGCTTGCATATACAGAAACTACCCAAATCCCCCTGGGTCCTAGACCCTATGGTTCGATAGGTAAAGGACTTGGGCACACCCGAAAGCAGGATGAACCGCTACCTCAACTTAGCTCTAATCCCGATTAGATAAGTTATATGAGTGGTTAAGCATAAAGTTAAGTATGCTACTCTCATGACACACAAACTATAGGCAAGTTCATATATCAAGATCATAACACAATAACTATACTCTAGTTCATAAGTATGACTATAATTATAAGATGAAGGCATGACTTTGGAAGAATTCATATTTCTATTCAGACCCAAGAATCTCTTCTTCCAAGGAGCCAAGCCCTCCAAGGTGGCTTTGCCTTGCTCTAAAGCTACTAAAAGGTAAAAACTAAAGAGGAGAGTGAGGTGTTGCTAAGTGGAGTGTGAGGAAGCTCAAATGGTGTGTGTTGTAGAGGGGGTACCTCTCTATTTATACAAGGAGCAAGGGCAGTGCTGTGGCTATTCCTGATGTGAAGGCCCAGGCTGCACCGCCTCAGCATGTCCACATGCCACCTCCTGTCGAAGGGATGGACAAGAGGAGCCAGCAGGGGGTTGCTCACCCCCTGACCAAGCCACCTCGCCACCGCCTTCGCGTGGTGGGTTGTGGGCTAGACCTAGATCACTCCCTTGGTGGGTGCTTTGCCTAGTTGAATTGAGTTGATGGGCGTCTCCCTTGTTCCTTTGCACAAATCAGCATCGGAAAGTGTCTTTCAATGAATTTTTCCTTGTATTTATGTTTTGTGACCTGCAAAACAATATTCTCCAAATACATGTGGAACTTGGTTAATTGTAAATGCATATGTGTTTAAGATTGTCAATTTCTCCTCTTTTTGTACCTTAGTTGGTGGTCGGATTTGATCGTTAAAGACTGCCAACAAGATCCCCCAAGCTTAACCTTTGCTCGTCCCAAGCAAATAGCTAAGTTATTGGTTGTTGATCAGGAGTTGTAGCTATGTCAAATATAATTGACAAGTGCCATGCCTATAACAAAGTATTGTTCCTCAATTTAAATAAGTTTGGCATTCTATCCACCCTTTTTTAACTTAATCCCTGTGGGGCTTATTGCTTTTCCATGTCTTAGGTGGTTGCAAGATGGAATGATTTTAACAGAATTACCAATCATTCATTCTTTGATCAACCTTCTATCCGAAGGTTTTATGAATTTTGCAAAATAAAATATAAGTTTCTCAAATGATTCACTCGATCGCTCAATGTGTATAATCCTCACCAAGGCATTTGATTGTTTTTACCTTCTTTTCATCCTATTTCTAAAAGGCTTTGAGTGGAGTTTTTAGGTAGGTATGAATGAAAGGCATACTTGCATCACATATATTGCTAAGTCAAAAGCCGGATCCAAGGAGATGCAGCACATACAATTTGATCAAAAAGTGCAAGTGCGTGGAATTTTAAACAATGGTTACTACTTCTAATTTTTTTTTGTACTCCTTTGATCATGACTTTCTCTCCTTTTAATAATCGCCTTGGAAGTATGGGCTATCTTTCTTTTTCAATATTTTGGAACCTTCATGTGTTCCATTCTTTTTCTTCTTTTCTGTTGCTATTTTGAGAGCTTCATGTGTCTCTTTTTTTTGTATAGCCCCACACTTCTTTTTGGCATATGAAAACTTTAGAGAGAAAGACTCATGATAAATGGATGGAGTTTTTATTTTAGGTGGACGAAAAATATGTTTTTGCGTAACTCTTAGTGTAAGAGTTAGCATTTTATTTGTAGGTGTACGTGAATCTTGATTATGGGTGCATGACTAGAATCTCTACAAGGGCCACAACAATTTAACAAAACCCAATGTGAATACAAGTAGCATATGACTAAGGTTTTGAAGTTGGATCATGTCATATGGCCATGGTAGGAATTCATAATCATTGAGGAACTTTGGATTTTAGCATTTTAAAAATGAAAACTCCGTATGTCAAGTTTCTCTTAGAATAAAGTCATACCAATTTCTATTTACTATATCATAACTTGCAACAACTTAGAAAAGGATCATGCTTTTGCAACCCACAAGTTTTAAGTTTTAGGATGAGACATTTTAACCAACAAACTTAAATCTTGGGGAATACTAAGTTATAACCTAGGCACAGATGAATTATAAGCAGAACAATTATTCATCATTTCAACAAAGGAGAAACTAAACATTCTTAAATCACATATGTGGAGTGGAATAAATATTTTTGTTATTTTTATCATATTTCTTTTTTTATTTTATATTTTTGGATTTTTTTATAAATGCTAATAATTAAATAAATGCAGAAAATAAATAATGCAAAAATTAAAATACAAAAAATAAAAGATACTACTTACCTCTGTGGGGGTCCTCCCCCAAGCCAGCTCGTCGCCTATGGTCCAGGATTCGATGCTTGGTGATGACTCTAAGGTGATTTATTTATTTTTATTTAGTATATCAACCAACGTGTATATTCAGTAGTTTTGGCACAATGATCAAACTAGCATATTGATCACGATAGACTGATTAACCTAAGCACCTTGCTTAATTTAAATAGTCATGAAAGCATAGCCGATCAAAAACCACACTCCATACTAGAGCATACTTTTTATAGAACATTGGAAGATAACTAGGATTTATTTAGCAAAGGTGAAAGGTAAACTTTTAGGTGGTTATATGGTTTACCAGAATTGTTGTTTATTCAACCAGTGTCTATACATAGCAGTTTTGGTACAATGATCAAATTAAATATCTAATCAAGTTAGGCTAATTAACCTAAGCACCATGCTTAATTTAAGAAGCCTATGAAAGTATGATCTAACACTAACTATATTTCAAACCAAAACATGCTTTGTGTAAACATGGTAAGATAGTTATGCTTCAACAACAGAAGTAATTTAAAGGCGAATCTTTATAAGTTTTCAATCTTATTAATGCATTAACTAGGAATTCTAAGTTTTTGCATAATTATAAAAGATAACTACCAATTTACCTTTGGCAAGGACTCACCTTTTAAAGTCCAATGAGTAGGACTCTTCTCTATTCATTTCTTGCTTGTTGATGGAGCACCTGATCCTAGAGAAGTGGATGCAGAGGGCTGCTCCTTCTTCAGCCTCCACACCATCTTGTTTGTTCTTGGTGGCGTGGTGGTGGACTTCAGAGCTTCTTCTTTTGGTTTCCTCACCGGTTTGTTCTTCTTTTATGGTGTGGGAACGACTTTTGGGGTCTTTTCTTTTGTCATTTGTTTAACCTTCTTCTGCTATGGCTTCTTTTTTATTTCTTTGTTCTTTTTCACCAGGCTGTCCACCAAATGAGGTTGGATATGAACCTTCTTTCGGCCTTGTGGGATTGTCCCATACTTAATATGAATCATGGAGCATTGCTCCTTCCTGGGCCTAAAGTTGAATTTTTCTTCATTACCATTGATATTGAAGCGAATTTCTCTAGCTCCAACATCAATTTGGGCTCTTGTAGTGCTCAGGAAATGTCACCCAAGAATGAGGGGCGATTCTTTTGCGACCTCCATGTCGAGCACCACAAAGTCGACAGGGACAAAGCAACCCTAGATTTTCACCAGAATATCTTTGGCTATCCCCGCTGGGTAGCGGATCATTGAGTCAGCCAGCTAGAGCATCATTGGTGTTGGTGCCAGTTGTGTGAGGTTTAGCATGTCAAAGATGGCCTTGGGCGTAACGCTTACGCTAGCCCGAAGGTCACACAAGGCTTGGTCGAAATACTGGATCCCGATGGAACATGAGATTGTGGACCACCCAAGATCCTTCTTCTTTTCAGGAAAGTCAAGTATAGCAGCACTACACTCTTCTATCAGCTTGACGACCTCCATGGATGGTAGTGGTCACTTGTTGTTGATGATGTCCTTGATGTACTTGGTGTAGGAAGGTACATGCAAGACATCCATCAAGGGGATGCTTACGTGTATCTTTTCAATCATGTCAACAAAATGAGCGAATTGCTCGTCCACAGCCTACTTGCGGTTCCTTGTGGGAAACGACTGGTAGCTAGTGTCAATGAAGTCTTTTGGTGCTATGTCCACTTCTTGTTCTTTTTCTTTTTCTTCTTGTGTTGTGGAAGGTTCAGCCTCTTGGCGGTATTTTGCTTTTCCTGCAGAATGTTTAGGATTTGCTGGGTCATGAGTGGACTTACCACCCCTTGTGACCACCACATTTACTTTTTCACATGAATTTTCAGGTTGGGCAGGAATTTTACCATTACTATCAACATGAATTACAGCGGCTATTTGAGCTAGTTGTGTTTCAACCATTTTATTGAAGCTCATTTGATTCTTAACAGCAGATGGTAATCCTTCAATTTGAGAGTTTATGTTTTCATGAATTTTATCATTAGTTGTAAGCTTTTTATTCAAACTCTCATTTATTTTTGGTTGGCCTAGTACCAAGTCTTTCAAAGAATGTTGATTCGAATTATAATTGGAATTATAGTTTGAATTACCTTACAGGCAGGATTGGTTATTCCACCCATTATTACCTTGTGGTTGGTGAAACCCGTTGTTGATGAAGGCAGCTTCTTCACGGGTTTTGGGGTAGTCATTCCTCGAATGGCCAACGTTTCCATAGACCTCACACGTCATGTGTGAGTCCAAGGCCTAGACGCCACCCTTCATTGCTTCTTTGTCTTGGGCCCGTTCCTCCAGTCTTTTCATCAAAAGATCTATTTTTGTAGCAAGCATATCTGTCTCCTTCACGGTATACATACCATTTTGTGATTTTCTTTCTTCCCCCTAGCTTTGATTAGACACCATTTTATTGATGAGAGCCATGGCTCCATCAATGGTGAGGGAAAGAAAAGCGCCTCTAGCTACTGCATCAATGTGCCCCCTAATCATGAATGTTAATCCATCATAAAAAATATTGAAGCACTAACCAATTTTCAATCCCGTGGTGCATGCATGCTTGGATGTATTCCTACAGCCTTTCCCATGCCTCGGGAATGGATTCCATGGTGTTTTGCTAGAAGTTAGAGATTCATCCCCTCAGGGCATTGGTTTTGCCCATGGGGAAGAATTTGGCAAGGAACACCGTGGAACATTTGTCCCACGAGTTGATAGCTTCCCGTTCCTTGTAGAACCACTGTTTTGCCCATCCCGAGAGGGAGAAGGGAAACAAGTGGAGCCTAATGATGATGGTGTCACACATCTCGAGGAAGTGTTGGAGATGCACGTTCATGTCCTCGCTTGGCAAACCAGAGAACTAGTTTGCCTATGCCATCGTGATGAGGCCGGTGCGGAGGTCGAAGTTTCCACTGTCGTTGTTGATAGCTGACCCAATGGGCACATTGGTAACAACAGGGATGGAGTAGTCGTGAATCATCTTGGCCATGCTTGGAGTAGCGGATGGTGCGAGGGTGATTAGTTCATCTATCGATGGAGTGGCAGAAGAAGAAGCGGCACGGGACCATTTCTTCCTTAGGAGTGCCTCTGGATTTTCGATGTAGTTGTTTGGCATATCGTAACCGATCATACACTATCCTGTTTTCATCCACAATAGGAGAAAACAAGCAAAGTTAGCCTACATAAACAATGGCTACCTTAGATGCATAGTATCATGAACATGTCCCACTAGATTCTTTAATCAATTATGCCTTCCCCAGCAATAGCACCAGAAATGCTTGTTGACACTTCTTAGCGTAGCTACTAGGTTTGTATCCCCAGCAACAGCACTAGAAGTGCTTGTTGGTATTTCTTAGCATCATCACAAATGATTAGCAATGCCACTAAGTAATAACCTTGATAGTTCCTTAACAATTTTAGATGTTTATCCGCAAGCGCACGGAGCTATCATTGTAGCATTTCTCCTAGAAGTATTTAGGGTATCGTTATTTATATTTTCCCAAAGGAAGACATTTATTGATTAAGAGTATAGAATGATATGAACTTGAATAATAATGCTTGCAAGTAAACAAATGTTTATAACAGGGGCTAGAATAATGATTCCAAGATAGTGGACACACACATGGGCATTCCTCAAGGGATAAAAGAGAAAAGAAAGAATAAAAGAATAATCCTAAGTTGAGCAGGCATTGGTCTAGTATAGTCGTACAAAGATTAGTTAATGATCATACAAGTTATATGATTAGTATTTGGGCTAAGTGTGAAGCAGGTCGGGAGGCCACCGAGTACTGGTCTGCCAGCAACCTCATGTGACAATTTAGACTCCTACACCCTAAATGAATGTGGGGGATTACAAGGGATGGATAGGGCTGTAACCACCTACCATCTACCACCTGAACCATGGAGAGGGCCAATGCATTCACCTCTCTCTCTCCATACCCAAGAACCAGGCTTGCGTATACAGAAACTACCCAAATCTCCCCGGGTCCCCAACCCTACGGATCGACAGGTAAAGGACTTGGGCACACCCGAAAGCACAATGAATCGCTACCTCAACTTAGCTCTAATCCCGATTATATAAGCTATATGAGTAGTTAAGCATAAAGTTAAGTATGCTACTCTCATGACACACAAACTATAGCCTAGTTCATATATCAAGATAATAACACAATAACTATACTCTAGTTCATAAGTATGACTATAATTATAAGTTAATGCATGACTTTGGAAGAACTCATATTTCTATTCATACCCAAGAATCAATTCTACCAAGGAGCCAAGCCCTCCAAGGTGGCTTTGTCTTGCCCTAAAGCTACTAAAAGTTAAAAACTAAAGTGGAGAGTGAGGTGTTGCTAAGTGGAGTGTGAGGAAGCTCAAATGGTTTGTGTTGTAGAGGGGGGTACCCTTCTATTTATACAAGGAGCAAGGGCAGTGCTGTGGCTATTCCTGGCTTGAAGTCTTGGGCTGCACTGCCTCAGCATGTCCACATGCCATCGCCTATCGAAGGGGTGGACGAGGAGAGCCGACAGGGGTCGCCCGCCCCCTGACCAAGCCACCTCACCACCACCTTCACATGGTGTGTTGTGGGGTAGACTAGGATCACTCCTTGGTGGGTGCTTTGCTAGTTGAGTTGAGTTGATGGGCGCCTCCCTTGTTCCTTTGTGCAAATCAGCGTCGGAAAATGCCTTTTAGTGAATTTTTCCATGTATTTATGTTTGTAACCTGCAAAAACAATATTCTCCAAATACATGTGGAACTTGGTTAATAGTAGATGCATATGTGTTTAAGATTGTGAATTTCTCTTCTTTTTGTACCTTAGTTGGTGATCAGATTTGATCATTAAAGACCGCCAATAGCCCATGAAAATTTAGGATCTGTTACTTAACGAGTCTCGAAGAAAAATGTGACGCACGAGGAATGGTGGTGCAACTATCCCGTCCTCATTATTGTTCTACTACTAGGACTTAATAATGCGCAACCACTAATTACACGCTGGAATTCCTCGATGGTCGACTTCCCGAGTATCGTGGTGCTACCACCCACCATGGTGCCTACGGACATCCTGGTAGCCACGTTTTCGATTATCAGGTGACACCACCCGAACGTGACGTTGACAACATCTTGAGGGCTGTGCCCAAGAAACTATGTTTCCTGATATGAGGTGTACCACCTGTAACAACCCAAAAATCGACACACCAAAAATCCCAACTACAAAATTTTTCTTCCAAACCCTATGTGATGATGAGTGACATTTGTAGGAGCTAACCCTAAGTGTTGCATTAGTCATAATCCAACTAAACCTACATGACTTGCACTAGTATCTCACCTCATCGCCTTGAATTTATTTTACCCCATAGCATACATCAAGTTGCATTATATTCAACATGGCGATCTGGATTTTATTTGGGTTTATGTGTTGATTAATAAAAGCTAACAAATATTTGTTTATAAATAAATGTACTAACATGGGATTAATATCCCAACATATAATATGACCAATGTTTATCACCATGGGACATTATACCAAAGGAGAAATATGCCACTTTGATTTATATACATGAAAGAAGTGTAACATAATACAAAAAGAAATAGAAAAAGAAAAGGAAATAGGAAAGAAGAGGGAACAGCAGCAGCCCAGGCCTGCTCGTCCTTGTGAGCTAGCCTGCCTGCCCTCCCACTCACGCGCACGGCCCACAAAGCCAGCCCAGCAGCACCCTACCGCCCGTGCGCGCACAAGCCATTGACGAGCCGGACCCGCCCGTCAGCCGTCACGCACCGCACGCCGCTGCATTAGGACAAGCTGACAAATGGGCCCCCTCTGTCAGCCGCCCAGCTACAGCGCCGTCGTCTTCCCCACGCTCCCTCCACCACGTGATCGGGAGCCGACCACGGAGCTGGCGCAGGCCCGGGGTCATGCACATTGCATGACCCTGTCCCCCCACCTTAGCGTCGCACCCACGCAACCACCCCCGCACGCGAGAGCTGTCCGATGCGCTCGGCGCATCACTAGCCGTTCCACCATCCACCATGGATGAGCATGGAGCTCGACCTATAAAAGGACCCTGAGCCCTAGCCCTCCATTCACCTTGCCGCCGTCGTGCGGTTCACACTAGCACACTAAGCCGAGGGACGAGAGGAGAAGGAGAGGCACAGAGAAGGATGCTACTGTCGGAGCAAGAAGGGAGGAGCCACCGATGCGGAAGACGGC
Organism: Miscanthus floridulus; assembly: GCF_019320115.1. Lineage (NCBI taxonomy): Eukaryota > Viridiplantae > Streptophyta > Magnoliopsida > Poales > Poaceae > Miscanthus > Miscanthus floridulus. The sequence goes on along the minus strand of NW_027097782.1, from coordinate 6,777 downwards.
GAGTACCTCTATCCTGGCTCAGCTCTGCTACACCATCGCCACCGCACCACCACCATCGCCTTCGAGCTCCCCACGGTGAGCCATCTTGCTGAGACCACCTCCCTAGCCAAATGGAACGTGCACCGCCATGATCAAAACCTTGCTAAAGCTTCGAGCCCCAGCCTAGCCCAACTGGTTAGCTAGGGAGACCACCATGGCCATGCTTGCTGAGACCCAGGACGCGTCGTGCGTGCTGCCATCAGCCAAACGGAGGACCCCAGCCATGACGTTGTACCTCGGAACAGGAGTGCACATGCACGGGCACGCTCACCATGGCCGAGAGCACAACCATGGCGAGACCACCACGTCTTCTATGTTGTGGTAAAGGCGACGTTGACACCCCGACTGGCTCCACCCTGATGAGAGACACACCGCGCTCACCTTAGCCGAGGAAGAAGCCCACTGGAGCCCTATGTTGCCGCAGCACACCTCGTCGGAGCGCCACCGCCTCCGCTTTGCCCCTGCCACTGTGGCTGGAGCCACTGGGAGCACTAGGAGCTCCTTCAATAGGCCCACCATGGCCGCAGAAACACCGTGGAGCTCACACGCTCCTCCAACTAGGCTCTCACTACCACTGCAGCCATGTTCATACACACCGTCGAACCCACGCCGCCGTTCACCATGGCTAGAGCCCTAGGAAGCCCTAGTCGCCACCTTAACCCCACCACTACGCTCATCAAGGCTTGGCAACGCTTTTGGCTACCTTAATCACGCACCAGTACCGCCTGAGAAGCTCACCGATGACCTCACCGCTGGTGGGAGCCCCATCGGGGGAGAGGAGGGGATTTTCCCCTCGTTGACCCCACCGACCACGTCCCGAGCAGCTCCACCGAGCTCCATCCACAACCACGCCGACCACATCCCGAGCAGCTCCACCGAGCTCCGACCACGACCACGCCGACCACGTCCTGAGTAGCTCTGCCGAGCTCCGACCACGACCATGCCGACCACGTCCCAAGCAATTCCGCTGAGCTTCGACCACGACCACATCGTGCATGTGAACCGAACCCTAGGAAGGAGTAAGTGGACCAAGTCCTTCAAGACCGACTCTGCAGTCTATGGACCAACGCAGGTGGGTTCACCATGAGCCATGCCTCACCTATGCCCGTGGACCATGGCCCGTTAGTGGCCCAGTAAGACGACGTGGCCGCACCAGCACGCGCCATGTGGCGGGCCAAGCCTAGCCCATATCCAGGCCCAACCGGTCCAGTTTGGGCCTAGCCTATATTGACCATTAACCGGTCAACATTGACCGGGGCCATATGTCAGTGACCCAAGAGCCCCCGGTCCCACCTGTCGGAACTGATGACGTTGATGACATCAGCGGGACCCCACCTGTCAGCTCGGAATCGAGATGATGATGTCATGCTGATGTCATACTGATGTCAGCATGCCATGTGGACCAATAGGAGCGTGACACGTGTCAGCACGATATTAATTTAGCCTTTTTCCCACTTTCAAAAATGATTGAAACTTTAGAAATTCATAACTAATTCATACAAACTTAGAAAAATACAAGACCAGGACCAAAATTCATCTAAAATCAAGCTCTACGCAATAAACCCATGTTTGAGTGCATTTGGCTCTTTTGAATTTTCATTGCTTTTTGTGCTATTCTATAGACGTTGCTAACGCGACTATAATGCGATCGTTGCAGATTTAGAGGGGAACCAGACAGACGAGGACCGAGAGTACCATGAGGAGTACGGAGACGACTACACTGAAGGTGCCACATCCCACCCGATCTCATAGCACCTATTACGCATGGCTAATATAGAGTTGCTATTGCTTTACTTTATTGTGGTAATCACACTATAATAGGACTTGCATGGTAGTATGCTTTCTTGATGGCCTTTACCTTGACGCAACCTTACCCCTGCTCACCCTGCTGTTAGGCTAGTCACATGCTCGCTACTATATTTCACTGCTTATTATTTCTACTATGCTTATATATACTATAATGATGCGTGGTGGAAACTAGAGTTATCTGGACTTTGGGGAGAGTGCTGCGTGTGTGACTTGGGTGTGTGGAGGGTAAGGGTTATGTCAACCAAGTTGGAGTATACGACGAGCCTGGGCCAAGTCTTACCATGAGGTGCTACCTAGGCACCCCTGGAATGGATACCTGTGGTGGGTAAATGGTATATGAGGTGGTCCTGGGTGTGAACCTATGATGGGAGGAGCCCGAGGTGGAGGTGCTGTGGTGGCACGATAAATGGAAACCCTGATGAAGACATTCTGGCTTGGTCATCCCTAAGGACTTACTAGTACTTAGATTCACCGAGAAGCCATATGTACCACTCGCCCTATATGGTGCGGGATGGCCAGACTACTTGGTAGGATATTGCAACTACTGCTAGATTGATAGCAGACAGTGTAAGGAGGTATGGGGCACGGAGGATTTCCCCCACACCCTTCTAAGAGTTCATGGAGACCTTGTGGACCCAGCTCATGACTCACAGTTTTAGCCACCCCAGACTAAACTTGGGGTGTACCAGGGCTGAATGGTAGAGTGGCATTATCCTAGGCTAGCAAGCGGTCGGAATCAGCCCAGTTGACGATGGCCAATGAAGAAGGCAGATCTTGTGGTTATGTAAAACCTCTGTAGAGTGTATGGTTGATCGATCGATACATGTGCCGACTTATCCTATGAGAGAGTGTGCCGACTTGTCCTAGGTTTCGCTTAAACTAGATAGAGAGATGAGTCCTTCTCTTCTTCCCCTATGAGAGAGTGTCGGTCGTAGCCAGGGGCTATGGGCCATGAGACAGTGCCGAGAGGGAGTTGGCCTGTCGACTGAGTGATGGTATGGTGATGATATGGAGATGGTGGTGTGTCGATCCCAGGATCGAAACCTAGCTCTAGACGGAAGTGGGCTGGAATATGTGTGGGAATGGTGTTAAAACTTGACTATTCTATTATATACTTGATATGCTAATACATTGGAAACCCTAGCCTTATAGGTTCCTTTTGATTATATCCAACTTGTATCCAATTTCCACAAAGCATAGCTCATAAGGTGGGAGTGGCCAGTACAAATCATACTGATAAACTTTGGCACACAGGTTCTGCTGAGGAGTATAGCTCTGAGGAATTTGATGGTTGAGGAGTTTGTTCCTACGCTTGAGTTTTGGCGATCTTATCTTCAAGCTATTCTGAATGAATGCTACTTTTGATTCCACCAATGCGGCGATGTAATAATTTATGTAATTCCGCACTGTTTGTACTCTGATATTATCATGGTATGGATGTGGTATTTGACTGGAAATTTGGGTAATATGATCTACAACGGTCATAATACACTTCGACTCTCTGGTTTTCCCTTCGCAGAAATCAGGTCGCTTCAGTTGGTATCAGAGCCATACTTGACCCTAGGATGAAACCCTCAGAAATGGACGATAGAATAGGATGTGAACATCCCTTCTTTCGGTTATATACCGACCCTGCATTTACTTTTATGCAAGGCTTATCTATTTATTGACCTGCTAACACCGGTTTCCTTAAAACATGCAGATGGCAACAAATGTTGAATGGCCGCCTCTAGGATTGCTACCTCTAGACCACGCCAAGCTTACCTTCGATCTACGTGAGCTCGGGGGTTTTACACAGACCCTCTGCCAAGTTCTCACCACATTAGGAGTCCCTAACGAACTTGTCAAAGTCACCTGCACTAGGAAGTTAGCTCAGGAAGGAGGAATCAAAGGACCGGTTGTCACCTCAGTCAAGTTCCCAGCTAGCACTACCTTAACTTCTGTCCCAGCTTTCATCGTTGACAATAGAGGACACAGTTGAGGAAGGACTGTGAGCTGTCTCACACAAGGCACTTCATAGAGTGATGAGGGACCTCTATGAGCACCTGAAGGCGACAGAGTTCCGTCTACTTCCCCAGGCCCTCGACCTCAACCTTACCCCTAGTGAGCAGAGTTTCATAGCTGGTAGAGTTATCTTTGCCGAGGAGGATAGATGCCTTCGCGTCTCGGCTATCCACCTACTAGAGCAGGATAGGTACGTGACCCAGCTTGAGTAGAAGAGATGTCAGGACTGGGCTCTTCTGTGGGAGTATCAGGAGTGAGACTCACAGGGAACACAGGAGCGAGCTAGTCTACTTGAGACAGTTGCCAAGCTACAGGATGAGCTTAACTATCATGAAGAAGTCTATAGAGCCGAGGTCGCTAACTTACAGGACAAAGCCGCTGACCTAGGCAATAGGAACTGCTACCTCAACAGCAAGGTCTTGGAGTTGCAAAGAGAGTTGGACGACAAGAAGGCTGAGTTTAATCATAGAGGAGACAGAGAGAGGTCCAAGGGGATTGATATGCTGAAAATCCAATCCCAGAACAAGACCATGAATCAAGAGCTAGAGGAGTTTAGGAAGAAGGTCGTTCGCAACCAGGGTCATGTAACAGAACCGACCAAATTATAAGAATGTAAGTACAAAAACAATCACTGAAGTGATCAAATTCCTGTACTTAAGCTCCCATAATCCTAGTAGTCCGGAAATCACGAAGGATTTCAAACAACTCTCGACATACAAACCAAGACCGTAGTGATTCAACACAACACATCATTCATTACAACATTTCACAAGTGGCATTCAGATTACATCCATCAGAGTTCAAATAAAATATTACAAACCAAGTTCAAATTTGTGGAAGCAACATAGTTTAGTACATAACTTCATAGTTTCAAATACATTGCCAGATCTTAGTCATGTCCCACAAAAGCATCTTTAGGTACAAGAACTAGGAGAGACCACGCCCAATGGTCTAGTCTTCATCCCTAGCCGGGAGAAGGCAATACTTGCAGCAACCAAAGTAGAACTGGTCATCTACAACAGGTGGGAGATAAACCCTGAGTACGAGAAGGTACTCAGCTAGACTTACCCGTCAAAACCAGAAATAAAGGACACCAAGGGTCATGCAAGGCTTATGAGGTGGGCTAGCTGGACATAGTTGCATAAAGAGCTTATGAATATAGTGGACCAATTGAAACTTCGCATCAAGTTTATCATCATTTACCTGTCCACTAGATTGGCACCTGTACTAGAGCACTCACTTATTAGGAGCAATCAATATTAACCATAGCAGGTATAATAAGGCTGTCATCATCATACCATCATTCCTAAACCATTATGTCATTTAGTGTATCTACTTTGGAGATAAGCCCATCAAGTTCTCACTAACCGATGAGAGACGGCGACTCGAATCGAATTACAACTCAGCTGAGGGGGTATTCCTAACTCTCACCCTAGCATACTTTGCAAGGGCAGCCGTGGGTCACCTTTGGGACAACTCAGGAACCAAATTTGCGGGTTCGATCAGCGCCAACACTCTTAGGGATTACCCTTCTGCCAGGACGATCAGGACTTTTAACTCACCTACCCTTGGACTCATGCCTATGGCTCCCTTTCGAGGTGTACTTTATACTTATCGACTCCCGGCCTGAGGTGAGCTACTTGGCTTCGTGGTCGGTCTCCAGACCTGGCCAACTAAGAGAGAGGCATGCGTTCAACATGAACAGGAAAGGCTCCAAGATTCAGTCCTTAAGCGACACAGACGGAGTCACTACAACAAACCGGCAAGCCTCCACCCGGTCTTCAATTCAAATTAAGACAGGTTCTTTTCCACGATAGCAAATATAGCCAACCATGCCATATGTATATCCCTATAGCTCGCAGGTGACAAAAAATCACCTGACTTCTACCGCGTTTAAGTAGGGCTAAGCACTACACGAGCCTGAGCTACATAGGATTTAGGGTATCAATATCTGGACAAGGATTATATACCAATGAGCAAGTGTTTGCATCCAACACCTAAACTTAATGCAACAATATATATATGTAACAATAATACTTTAATTGCATTTCAGAAATTAGGAGGCTTAATATGCTCCGGGGCTTGCCTTTCACAAAGTTGCACGGACGGTGATCCGGCACTCAACGGCGACCTCGTCTGGCACTTCTCCTAGGGCGCATCCCTGAACCTCCGGTGTGGCTGCTGCTGCTCCACTCGGTTCCTCGAATTCCAGCAGTGTCACTCCTTCCGGTACACCTATTGCATGCCGATGCATAAGATAAAATCATGGATGCATAAGGAATGACATGATGCTCATGATGAATGGATCACAGTAAGTGTTTTAACGAAAACATCACTGGACACTCGTTTATCGATTAAGAATAGCTCTATTCAAATCACTTTAAAACATGTATCTAACTTAACTTGAAAACAAGATCAACTTACCTAACTTGCATAACCTAAGATAAAGATGCTCATCTTCAGTTAAAGGCCTAACACCTAGGAACATTACCACAAGCTTAGGAATAGTAAAGGCATACTTAAATCAAACGTTAAGGTTTCATATGCAAACGAGCAGTTCCTTAATTCAATCACAACAAGAGTTCTACAAATTCAAATGACTTGCAAAGGACATTCTGAAAGCTTATGAAATTCTCTACAATCATTTATAACATCAAAGCATGATTCTTACGTTAACAAATCGAATTCAAGTAAACATAGAATCTGTCCAGAAATGGTAGGTTTACTAAATTAAATATTTATGATGCAAAAGCATAATTGGACCAAACCAAGTTTACCAACTTGTTGTGCATACCAGAGGAACATCATAAAGTATAGTGCCAACTTCTAAATAAATTATTTAATGTCCTTTTCTAATTTATTTAGTTAATTAGGTGATTAAAGCAACATATAGTAAAACTGGACAGAAAAATCTACAAAAATTAC